>NW_021759354.1:0-991 GCF_005508785.2 Acyrthosiphon pisum
TTTTTCAACTGATATTGTAACAATATATCAGGAGCTTTGTATTAAATTTATACACTTTTTGGCCCAACAGATAAAACTTTATTGATATTTATAGAAAAAAAAACTAAAAAAATTTAAAACTGAAAATGTCTGTAAACAGCTCAAAAAGAGTCAAAATATTTTCAAAATTGTATGGTGTATAGGAAATGCTAATATAAACATTCAGTAAAATTTTCATGTATCTGCAGTTATTCGTTTTTGAATTACAACAAAATAAGGAAATCGCTACATGAGAAATCGAGTGAATATCCAATGTTGTAAAAATTTGAATTTCAAACGATCATAAAATTGTAATTTGACTTTTTTATAGATATTTTTTGTTTGATAAAGGTAGATAATCTTAAAAGGAATCTTGTATTACATTTTCATATCTTAGATTTAAAAAGAAAAATTTTTATGAATTTCTAACTCGAAATAATTTGGAAATTTTCGTGATTTTTCCATATTTTGTCATTTTTTGAACTTTAAATGCTTATAAAGAAAAACTGTGACTAACGATTTTTAATATTTTTCATCTGCCTTTGAAACAATATACTTGGAGCCTTCTATTAAATTTCCAAGCTTTTTTGATAAACAAATAAAATTTTATTGATATTTTTAGAAAAAAAAACTAAAAAAAAATGAAAACTGACAATGTCCGTAAAGAGCTCAAAATAAATCAAAATATTTTGAAAATTTTGTGGTGTATAGAAAATGCTAAGATAAACATTCAGTCAAAATGTCATGTATCTACGGTCATTTTTTTTAAAGTTACACCAAAAACCTAATTCAATTTTGTGAAAAATCGATTTTGCGTAAAAATTCCCGTTTTTCCTTAATTTTTCTTTTGTTTTTCCCGGCGCTTTTTAAAACTACTGGGAAATTTAAATTATGACCTCCCCAATGCACCAACGATATTCACTTTCTGATCGAACAGATACTGAAATTGAAAATCGTAGCATTATTTCGACTA
>NW_021759355.1:0-842 GCF_005508785.2 Acyrthosiphon pisum
TACAGACATTTTCAGTTTCCATTTTTTTTAGTTTTTTTTCTATAAATATCAATAACATTTTATTTGTTGGTTAGAAAAAGCTTGAAAATTTAATAGAAGGCTCCTAGTATATTGTTTCAATGGTAGATGAAAAAAATTAAAAATCCCTAGTCACATTTTTTTTTATAAGCATCTTAAGTTCAAATATTGACAAAATACGTAAAAATGACGAAAATTTGCAAATTATTTTGAGTTGGAAATTCATAAAAAATTTGAAAATGTAATATAAGATTCCTCATAAGTTTGTTTACCTTTTTCACAAAAAAAATGTCTACAAGCAAGTCAAATTAAATTTTTATGAGTGTTTGAAATTCATATTTTTACAACATTTGATATTCAGTCGATTTCTCATGAAACGGTTTTCTTATTTTATTGTAATTAAAAAACGAATAACTATAGATACTTGAAAATTTCACTGAATGTTTATATTAGTATTTTCCATATACTATACAATTTTGAAAGTATTTTGACTCTTTTTGAGCTGTTTACGGACATTGTCAGTTTTCCATTTTAGATTCTGAGTGGAACGATGAATGTATTGATTTTACAATGATGTGTGTTTTTTTTTTTATTTTTTTTTTTTTTTGTGTCTGTGTACACTATAAGTAGTCGAAATAATGCTACGATTTTCAACTTCAGTATCTTGTTCGATCAGAAAGTGAATATCGTTGGTGCATTGGGGAGGTCAAAATTTCCCAGTAGTTTTCAAAAACGCCGGGAAAAACAAAAGAAAACTTAAGGAAAAACGGGAATTTTTACGCAAATCTGGTTTCGAGAAATCGATTGGTTTTGGTGTACTTAAA
>NW_021759356.1:0-1111 GCF_005508785.2 Acyrthosiphon pisum
TGTGGTTTATTAAAATGTTCTTCAGTAAAATTTACTAAGTCCAAATAATTAAATTATTACACAAAGTGTCGTGAAGGTGCTCGTAGTGCAGTGGAGAAAACACGTCTGATTACAGGCCGTCTCTGGTCTGCTTTTATAAGGGCCCAGGCTCTCCTACCTACCACCCATTCCATTGACTTATCCATATTGCGTCGTCGCATTTATCGGTGTCCCGTGTACACGTGTGAACCTAATCATAAATGATGTTTCCACGAACCGACTATTATCTGTTGCATTCTCATCCTGCTTTATGGTATTTTTGTATTATATCTATTTTGTGATTAATAACCTCCCATATCCTGTCGTTTAATATGACTTGTGGTTTTGAATGTATTTTATTATATTATTATCCCTCCGTCTAGCAACCCATATATATAGATTACTGTGACAGTCTTTCACTCCCCCTAGTATCATTCTTTACCACCTTTATTATTACATTAATAATAAGAGCTCGTATATTCTCACCTTGACTACCTACGTTATTATGTTCTTTATATTTGTATTATTTAAAAGAAACGGATACTATCCGTTACACCTCCCCCCTAAAAAGTTCATTTTTATTGTCTGAACAAGCACCTTCCTATGGTTAAAAGTTTTACATTTATCATTATTACATTATATGTTTACATATGTTTGATTACAATTACATAGCTTAGATACATTATTGTTTTCAATTACATAGTTTAGATACATTGTTGGTTTCAATTACATAGTTTAGATACATTATTGTTTTCAATTACATAGTTTAGATACATTGTTGGTTTCACCACATATTTCGTGTTACATTTGTTATATATTATTGACAAAAGATACAAAGTACAATCCACTATGTATTTTTGATATTATAATCAGTATTTGAATTATCATCTATGTTAGTATTGTATATGTTTAACAAATATTTCTTTTTAATTTTACAATTATAATCTTATCTTATGGTTAATATTTCTATAAGTATAATATAAATTCCTTATTCTATTACAATATATTTTTTTTTTTCATGCAATATATATATACTGTTATGTATTTTCCCAGCACCATGTTAAGAATATTTTAATATACTTATAATGTGCAA
>NW_021759358.1:0-767 GCF_005508785.2 Acyrthosiphon pisum
AACCGTTTACTCACAACACATAAATATCATTATATATGAATAGTTAAATTTGGCATAGGCGATTAGGTAAGCGACCTCCTTAAACAAATTGGCAATAGTCAAATTGCAAATACGCAAACACAACAAAAGGTTAAAGGGTTAATTATATAGTCAAAATAACCGAGTGGTTATTCGCGAGTCATATTTTCTAAACACATAAATCACGTATCTATTGACAGGATATGGGGATTGCCAATGCCACAAGTAGATATGCGAATATATGTATATGTACGCAACCTATAGACCAGGATGTGTTAACTGATAAACTATTAGTAATTCGCAGAAGAGATGACTTTCTGCACAACAACACAGATAATCAATTAGCTGTCAACACATTATAACGAATACTCAGATTAGATAGGAATATTGCAAATGCGTAGGTTGAGTCGATGGTCACACGGACCACATCCGGTAGAGACAAGATAGCGAACCGATAGGCAGGGGGAGCAGGGACCCGAATATAAAAGGGAGCCTGAAACAGCCTGTATTCAGACGTGTCTACTCCAGAGCACAACAAGCACCTTCACGTCACTCTGTGTAGTAACTTGTCATTTGGACTTAGACTAAATTACTGAAGAACGTTTAAATAAACTACAAAGTATCTTTCATCTGTCTACATTTATTTATAAACTACCCTGTCAACAACTTCATCATCAACACGAGCGGTCTCGCTTCCTGCAAAAATCATAATATACTCGTAGTTAACGGCTATCAGAGTATAACTCTGA
>NW_021759359.1:0-972 GCF_005508785.2 Acyrthosiphon pisum
TGAAAAATATTAAAAATCCTAAGTCACAGTTTTTTTTTATTAGCATTTAAAGTTCAAAAATTGACAAAATATGGAAAAATCACGAAACTTAGCAAATTATGTTTAGTTAAGAAATCGTAAAAATTTTTCTTTTTAAATCTAAGATTTGAAAATGTAACACAAGATTCCTCATAATATTGTCTATCTTTATCAAAAAAAAAATGTCTACAAAAAAGTCAAATTAAATTTTTATGAGCGTTTGAAATTCATATTTTTACAACATTTGATATTCACTCGATTTCTTACTTAACGATTTTCTTATTTAATTGTAATTAAAAAACAAATGACTGTAGATATTTGAAAATTTCACTGAATGTTAGTATTTTTATTTCTTATACACAATACAATTTTGAAAATATTTTGACTTTTTTTGAGCTGTTTACGGACACTGTCAGTTTTCAATTTGTTTAGTTTTTTTTTCTATAAATATCAATACAATTTTGTTTGTTGGGTAAAAAAGCGTGAAAATTTAACGCAAGATTCCTGATATATTGTTACAATAGCAGTTGAAAAATATTAAAAATAAATAGGCACAATTTTTTTTTATAAGCATTTGAAGTTCAAATTTTAATTTGAATAATTATTTTGTAGTTAAAAATTTATAAAATGGTCAACTTTTATATCTAAGGATTGAAAATTTAAAACAAGATTCCACGTAAGTAGTTTATTCTGTTACCAAAAAATCTAAAAACACATAAGCACAGTTTATTTTTATACTCATTTTAAGTTCAAATTTGGACGAAATTACATATTAAAATACCTAGAATAACTATTTTAGTTGTTTTGTTGCGATTGTATAATATTATTCGTGGGTACATGAAACTTCTAAAGTATACTATGATTAATTTGGAATTTATTATAGGTACCTATTATAGGTCAATTTTTTTTAATACCATAGATAAGTATATAATATGTCTTATACCTATAGACCGA
>NW_021759360.1:0-1391 GCF_005508785.2 Acyrthosiphon pisum
TTTAAACGTTAAACTTTTAAATGTTATGATTTTTAAATGATTGCGTTAAACTAATATTTTGTTTTACTTTCACTTACAAACAAATATTTGATATATGTGTACATGTCTCTCTACACAACACTTTTGTTTCACTTATTAGTTTTCCCTTTTGTCATTTGACTTAACTGTTTAATTTTGTATAACTGTTGATCACTGCTTCAGAACCATTCTTTTGCTATGACTAAACATAATTTAAACTGCGCTCCTATTGTTTTAACTAATATCTTTTTGACAAATATGCTGACAATATAGTTTATTAAACAATTGACATTAAATATACAACTGTATTTTTGATTTAGTTATTACTTTATTACATTAGTACTTAAGTAATTCAAAGCCCTGTGCTTTAACAACAGTTCCAGTTATTATTCATTTTTATATTGTACAAATTTTGGAATAGTTACCACTTACTTTATTATTTAAAGACTATTATGGGTAAAGTATGTTAACTAAAAAATATTTATACTTAACGAAGCATTAAGTTGTATACTTAAATAAGTTTTATTACATTTCGAGCACTTTTCGCTGTAGGCGTATTGTCCGTTCGGGAATCGACTTTCTCCCGAGAAGACTGATAGCTATACACTCAAACTCAGAATCCGAATTTCCGATTTCAACATACACACTCAAGAACCGGACATACACGCCCGGGGGGTCTGCGATCCGACGTAAGCGGATTGCCTACCTGACTAGCTACTTGCATACGAGCGACCTACACTCCCAATGCTTCCATTCGGGAATCGATTTTCACCCGAGATGACTGATAGCTAGACACTCAAACTCAGATTCTGAATTTCTGATTTCAACACATACGAGAACCGGACATACACGCTCGGGGGGTCTGCGATCCGACGTAGTCGGATTGCCTACCTGACTAGCTACTTCCATACGAGCGTTCTACACTCCCAATGCTTCCGTTCGTGAATCGATTTTCACCCGAGATGACTGATAGCTAGACACTCAAACTCAGAATCCGAATTTCCGATTTCAACACACACACTTCAGAACCGGACATACACACCCGGGGCGTCTTCTGCGATCCTCGGATTGCCTACCTGGCTGGCTGTGTCGTACGATCGACTTGAATCGCCCGACTTACGACTAGACACTCTTCCAAGTTCAAAAATTACCGCTTAACCAGGGCTGCCAACACGACAAAACACAATACCCGACGACCCCGCGTTCCCGCCGCAGGCCGGATCGAAAAACCCAGCCCGAGGCGAAACGACAAAGATGCACCAGCGCCCACACAGTCTTTCCGCCGCAGCGGGATGACAAACGCCAGAATCTAGTCCTTATATATAAAGCAAGAACCCGTGTGGCTCTCCCTATGCGTTATTTCCGTACTACAT
>NW_021759361.1:0-923 GCF_005508785.2 Acyrthosiphon pisum
GAGTATCTCGGATCTCATAAAAGGCTAACAAGTATGGCAAAAAACATACATCAACTAAAATTTTAGCCACGCGCAGATACAACCAAACACACAAATTATGTATAAAAATATCGTAACGAGATCCGATAAATTTCTGATTAACTATGACTGTAATGGGCTAAAACACTATTTTCAGTGAAAAACGTTGAGACTTCCGCCCTTTTGGAGCTCACAGCGAAAACGGATCTCGTGACGCTGCTCAGTTTCCATATGTTGGATCTCGGAACATACTATGTGTACGACCACACACACACACACACATACATATAATATAATATAATATAATTTCAACTTTGTTTTCATAATAGATTGTATATTCGTAAATGTTCATAGAAAATACCTTCTGAAGATAATGATTTACTATGAAATACAATGGGTTTAGTGTACAGATGGCATCAGTTCCAGTGGCCTGTGAAAAGGCCCCATGTTACGATTGTTTACTCGATCGTTTCATGTGTCGCTAAAATAGCTCGTTAACATTCTTAGTAAATCTAAATTCGGTCATCCGATGACTTCAACGTGGTGAATTAAATACAGTATATTCAAAACATATCATAGTGGATCAAAATATTTGGAAAAATTAAAAAAACTACAACTATAAATTATAGAAAAAAAAAAATGCAAACAAAAGAAAATTTAAAAAAAAATTTATATATATATATACTAATGTTTCAATGTTTTCATAGAGTATAGATTACATATTCTTTTAACTTGAAAAAATAAAAATACCTGATTTATATTTATATTTTTTCACACATATCGCTAAACAAAAAAATTAACTGTATAAAAAGTGAATTATATTGTACAGTGTATTCAAATAATCAATCACTAATATTATCTCAGTTTTATATATTTTGAAAATATAAAAAACAGTAACTATACTA
>NW_021759362.1:0-1097 GCF_005508785.2 Acyrthosiphon pisum
ACTTTGATTATCAATGTATAATACCGGTTGTTTATCACCTGTTGTTGACAAGCTTATTATAAACCGCGTAATCCACATGATCCCTTTTACAGCTTCACTGGCTGATATCTATTCAGCCTCTGTCAATGATAATGACACGCAATGTTGCCTTTGTGATGTCCATGAAATTATGCTTGACCCATATCTGAACGTCGTGTCTGAACGTCACCTGCATAATCTGTATCAAATATTTCTAATGATAATTGTGTATTATTATTAAAATATAAGCCATAATTAAATGTTCGTTTGACATATCATATAATCCGTTTGATCGAGTTCCAATGAGCTTCAGTTGGTTTTGCTAAGTAACGACCTAACAGAGTTTACTGTGTATGCTATATCTAGTCTTGTTACCTGTGATAAGAACAGTAAGCTACCTACTACCTGCCTATAAGGAATATCTTCACTCAATATTTCCGTTTCTTCTTTTTGTTCAAATGTATGTGATTTGTCTATCGGAATTGAAAGTTCCTTGGCGTCCAGCATATTAAATTTATTAATTATACTACTTGCATAATTTGTCTGATGCACAAATAACGACCCGTTTTCAATTACCTGCATACCTAGAAAATATTCTAAATTTATCTTTTTAACCTCAAACTATTTTTCTAAGTTTGTTAACAGTTTATCTATTATATCTTCATTATCCGCTGCGATTAAACCATCGTCAACAAATATTGCAAGAATAATTTGATTGTTATCAGCTTTGAATACGCATGCATCCGCTTCGGTACATTGTAAACCAAATGCATTAAAAAAGTTCTTAAAGCGTATATTCCAACATCTCGGACTTTGTTCTAAGCTATACAAACTTCGCTGGAGCTTACATACTTTATTCGATTAATCTTCGTATCCTGGTGGTTGTACCATGTATATTTCTTCCTGTAGTTCTCCGTACAGAAATGCTGTCTTGATGTCGAATCGTCGTAATATTAATTTTTCCACAGCTGCTACTGCGATATCACCCTTATTGACCATATCTGACTACTGGCGAAATTGTTTCATGGTAATTTATACCGTACTTATGTGAACACCTTTAATGACCAATATGGCCCTAA
>NW_021759363.1:0-4757 GCF_005508785.2 Acyrthosiphon pisum
TTTATATACGTTTAATAAGTTTTAATTAATTTTGATTTAACTACAGCTCGTCCGTCTACAATTTGGACTATATTTCAGCACCTGTGGCGGTGGAATCCTGTCCCGTTTCTCCAATACGTAATATTTTTTTTATATTTTTTTTACCATAAGATAGTGTTTAATATACTTAAATTTTTGAAATACGTTTAATAAGCCTTAGTTCATTTTTGAATTAACTACAGCTCGTCCCGTATAAATAATTACCTAATTGCGCGCACCTGTGGCGGTGGAAATCCGTCCCGTTTCTCCAATACGTAATATTTTTTCATATTTTTTTTACCAAAAGATAGTGTTTAATATACTTAAGTTTTGGTGTAAGTTTCAAAAGTCTTAGTTCATTTTTGAATTATCTACAGCTCGTCCCGTCTAAATATTAACCTAATTACGCGCACCTGTGGCGGTGGAATTCCGTCCTGTTTCTGCAATAGTTTATATTTTTTCATTATTTTTTTACCAAAGGTTGGGTTTAATCAACCCTAAATTTTTATATACGTTTAATAAGTTTTAATTAATTTTTGATTTAACTACTGCTCGTCCCGTCTACAATTTGGACTATATTTCAGCACCTGTGGCGGTGGAATCCCTTCCCGTTTCTCCAATATGTAATATTTTTTCATATTTTTTTTACCAAAAGATAGTGTTTAATATACTTAAGTTTTGGTGTAAGTTTCATAAGTCTTAGTTCATTTTTGAATTATCTACAGCTCGTCCCGTCTACAATTTGGACTATATTTCAGCACCTGTGGCGGTGGAATCCCGTCCCCGTTTCTCCAATACGTAATATTTTTTCATAATTTTTTTACCAAAAAGATAGGGTTTAATAAACTTAAATTTTTGAAATACGTTTCATAAGCCTTAGTTCATTTTTGAATTAACTACAGCTCGTCCCGTCTAAATATTAACATAATTACGCGCACCTGTGGCGGTGGAATTCCGTCCTGTTTCTGCAATAGTTTATATTTTTTCATTATTTTTTTACCAAAGGTTGGGTTTAATCAACCCTAAATTTTTATATACGTTTAATAAGTTTTAATTAATTTTTGATTTAACTACAGCTCGTCCCGTCTACAATTTGGACTATATTTCAGCACCTGTGGCGGTGGAATCCCGTCCCGTTTCTCCAATACGTAATATTTTTTTTATATTTTTTTTACCATAAGATAGTGTTTAATATACTTAAATTTTTGAAATACGTTTAATAAGCCTTAGTTCATTTTTGAATTAACTACAGCTCGTCCCGTATAAATAATTACCTAATTGCGCGCACCTGTGGCGGTGGAAATCCGTCCCGTTTTTCCAATACGTAATATTTTTTCATATTTTTTTTACCAAAAGATAGTGTTTAATATACTTAAGTTTTGGTGTAAGTTTCAAAAGTCTTAGTTCATTTTTGAATTATCTACAGCTCGTCCCGTCTAAATATTAACCTAATTACGCACACCTGTGGCGGTGGAATTCCGTCCCCTTTCTCCAATACTTAATATTTTTTCATAATTTTTTTACCAAACGATAGGGTTTAATATATTTAAGTTGACGTGTAAGTTTCATAAGTCTTAGTTCATTTTTGAATTATCTACAGCTCGTCCCGTCTAAATATTAACCTAATTACGCGCACCTGTGGCGGTGGAATTCCGTCCTGTTTCTGCAATAGTTTATATTTTTTCATTATTTTTTTACCAAAGGTTGGGTTTAATCAACCCTAAATTTTTGTATACGTTTAATAAGTTTTAATTAATTTTTGATTTAACTACAGCTCGTCCCGTCTACAATTTGGACTATATTTCAGCACCTGTGGCGGTGGAATCCCGTCCCGTTTCTCCAATACGTAATATTTTTTTTATATTTTTTTTACCATAAGATAGTGTTTAATATACTTAAATTTTTGAAATACGTTTAATAAGCCTTAGTTCATTTTTGAATTAACTACAGCTCGTCCCGTATAATTAATTACCTAATTGCGCGCACCTGTGGCGGTGGAAATCCGTCCCGTTTTTCCAATACGTAATATTTTTTCATATTTTTTTTACCAAAAGATAGTGTTTAATATACTTAAGTTTTGGTGTAAGTTTCAAAAGTCTTAGTTCATTTTTGAATTATCTACAGCTCGTCCCGTCTAAATATTAACCTAATTACGCACACCTGTGGCGGTGGAATTCCGTCCCCTTTCTCCAATACTTACTATTTTTTCATAATTTTTTTACCAAACGATAGGGTTTAATATACTTAAGTTGACGTGTAAGTTTCATAAGTCTTAGTTCATTTTTGAATTATCTACAGCTCGTCCCGTCTAAATATTAACCTAATTACGCGCACCTGTGGCGGTGGAATTCCGTCCCGTTTCATCAATACGTATTATTTTTTCATACATTTTTTACCAAAAGATAGGAGTTAAATATACTTGAGTTGACGTGTAAGTATCATAAGTGTTAATTAATTTTTGATTTAACTACAGCTCGTCCCGTCTAAATATTAACCTAATTACGCACACCTGTGGCGGTGGAATTCCGTCCCGTTTCTCCAATACTTAATATTTTTTCATAATTTTTTTACTAAAAGATAGGGTTTAATGTACTTAAGTTGAAGTGTAAGTTTCATAAGTCTTAGTTCATTTTTGAATTAACTACAGCTCGTCCCGTCTACAATTTGGACTATATTTCAGCACCTGTGGCGGTGGAATCCCGTCCCGTTTTTCCAATACGTAATATTTTTTCATAATTTTTTTACCAAAAAATAGAGTTTAATATACTTAAATTTTTGAAATACGTTTAATAAGCCTTAGTTCATTTTTGAATTAACTACAGCTCGTCCCGTATAAATAATTACCTAATTGCGCGCACCTGTGGCGGTGGAAATCCGTCCCGTTTCTCCAATACTTAATATTTTTTCATAATTTTTTTAACAAAAGATAGGGTTTAATATTATACTTAGGTTGACGTGTAAGTTTCATAAGTTTTAATTAATTTTTGATTTAACTACAGCTCGTCCCGTCTAAATATTAACCTAATTACGCACACCTGTGGCGGTGGAATTCCATCCCGTTTCTCCAATACTTAATATTTTTTCATAATTTTTTTACTAAAAGATAGGGTTTAATGTACTTAAGTTGAAGTGTAAGTTTCATAAGTCTTAGTTCATTTTTGAATTAACTACAGCTCGTCCCGTCTACAATTTGGACTATATTTCAGCACCTGTGGCGGTGGAATCCCGTCCCGTTTCTCCAATACGTAATATTTTTTCATATTTTTTTTACCAAAAGATAGTGTTTAATATACTTAAATTTTTGAAATACGTTTAATAAGCCTTAGTTTATTTTTGAATTAACTACAGCTCGTCCCGTATAAATAATTACCTAATTGCGCGCACCTGTGGCGGTGGAAATCCGTCCCGTTTCTCCAATACGTAATATTTTTTCATATTTTTTTTACCAAAAGATAGTGTTTAATATACTTAAGTTTTGGTGTAAGTTTCAAAAGTCTTAGTTCATTTTTGAATTATCTACAGCTCGTCCCGTCTAAATATTAACCTAATTACGCGCACCTGTGGCGGTGGAATTCCGTCCTGTTTCTGCAATAGTTTATATTTTTTCATTATTTTTTTACCAAAGGTTGGGTTTAATCAACCCTAAATTTTTATATACGTTTAATAAGTTTTAATTAATTTTTGATTTAACTACTGCTCGTCCCGTCTACAATTTGGACTATATTTCAGCACCTGTGGCGGTGGAATCCCTTCCCGTTTCTCCAATATGTAATATTTTTTCATATTTTTTTTACCAAAAGATAGTGTTTAATATACTTAAGTTTTGGTGTAAGTTTCATAAGTCTTAGTTCATTTTTGAATTATCTACAGCTCGTCCCGTCTACAATTTGGACTATATTTCAGCACCTGTGGCGGTGGAATCCCGTCCCGTTTCTTCTAAGACTTAATATTTTTCATAATTTTTTTACCAAAAGATAGAGTTTAACATACTTAAAATGTGATCTAAATTTCATAAGTCTTAGTTCATTTTTGAATTATCTACAGCTCGTCCCGTCTACAATTTGGACTATATTTCAGCACCTGTGGCGATGGAATCCCGTCCCGTTTCTCCAATACGTAATATTTTTTCATAATTTTTTTACCAAAAAATAGAGTTTAATATACTTAAATTTTTGAAATACGTTTAATAAGCCTTAGTTCATTTTTGAATTAACTACAGCTCGTCCCGTATAAATAATTACCTAATTGCGCGCACCTGTGGCGGTGGAAATCCGTCCCGTTTCTCCAATACTTAATATTTTTTCATAATTTTTTTAACAAAAGATAGGATTTATTATTATACTTAGGTTGACGTGTAAGTTTCATAAGTTTTAATTAATTTTTGATTTAACTACAGCTCGTCCCGTCTACAATTTGGACTATATTTCAGCACCTGTGGCGGTGGAATCCCGTCCCGTTTCACCAATACGTAATATTTTTTCATAATTTTTTTACCAAAAGATAGAGTTGAATATATTTAAGTTTTGTTGTAAGTTTCATAAGTCTTAGTTCATTTTTGAATTAACTACAGCTCGTCCCGGCTACAATTTGGACTATATTTCAGCACCTGTGGCGGTGGAATCCCGTCCCGTTTCACCAATACGTAATATTTTTTCATAATTTTTTTACCAAAAGATAGAGTTGATTATATTTAAGTTTTGTTGTAAGTTTCTTAAGTCTTAGTTCATTTTTGAATTAAC
>NW_021759364.1:0-822 GCF_005508785.2 Acyrthosiphon pisum
AACAGTTGAAAATTAATTAGTACAAACACAAATTGGTTAACGAATTAAACTGTTTATTTAACTTGAATGTTAATTTGTGAAATCAAAATCAAATATAATTATTTTATTCATAATTTTTTTTACCTGTAAATACATAATACATATTATTAATCATAGTACCTCTTATAAATTTATTATTAACACAACATAAAATACTGAATTAATATTTTTAATTTAAGTTAATATTATTTCATGTTTTATTATTCATCTAATTTTTATGAAATTGAAATTTGAAAATTATGTGATAGACATATTTATTTTTTATTCAACTTTATTTTTATTTAATACACAACTTACATAATATTATAGTAGGTATTATAGTAGGTTGATTACTGTACACATCTTAAATTGTACGTTTACGTTGAATAGATAGTAGTTGAAAAATGAATTGATACAAACACCAATTAATTAAGATTTAAACTGTTTATTTAACTGAACCGTTAATTTGCGAAATCAAAATCAAATATAATTATTGTATTAATAATTTTCTACCTGTAAATACATAACACATATTATTAATCATACTACCTATTATAAATATATTAACACATCATAAAATACTGAATTAATATTTTTAAATTAAATTTAATATTAAATATTATATTATTTCATGTTTTATTATTCATTTGATTTTTATTTCACTGAAATTTGGAAATTAATTAAGCATATTTAATTATAATCAATCATATTAATATTTAAAACATAACTTATTATTAAAAAAAAAAAAAACATACATATTAACTTTATGTTTGGAATCATATTGTATGGCAGCGTGATCTTCTG
>NW_021759365.1:0-1282 GCF_005508785.2 Acyrthosiphon pisum
TCTTTTATCGAGTGTGATGAATTGTCTCGCATGATCACGAGCGGGGATCACCGCAATCAGTTCCAAGTTCCGCACGCGCATGCGCGCAACAAATATAACACTATCAACACCATATTACCTCATCAATTACGAATACAAGACGACTTGTCCAAAATCGATTTTGTCCTTAAGGCGCCCGGTGCCAATGTGATTTTGACCTCAAAAACACGGTTTACGAGAATAATGATCCTGCCCTGTAGAGTTAACCAAATTTGATAATTTTTTTTTTTTATTAATAGAGGAGAATATTCTACAGCCCGCATCGAACTCCTTTTTTCGATATTTCCATCTCAAACTTAATTATGTCTTTAAAAAAAAAACAATTTTTAGCTTTTTTTATAAACTATTTTATACTATTATTTAAAATAAAATACAAAATCAGAGATCGATGCGGGCTGTAGGAAGTCTTCTTCTTTCAGATAAAAAAATACTCATCAAAATCCGATAATTCTATAAAGCTTGAGAGTTATTCCCGTAAAGCAATTTTTTTCGATATAATACACCCTATCAACCACCCCCAAATAGTTATCGGGTAGTAGATTAGTGGAAAAGTCTTATAATTGAGGTAGCAACTAAAATATAAAATTTAATTTTTAAATTTTATAGAATTGTGGAAAATTTGAAAAACTGGCACCGGGACCCTTAATTTGTATGTAGTTTTTTCCCGGCGCTTTTGAAAAGGAATTTCAAATTTTGACCTCCCGAATGCACCAAATAAATCCACTTTCCCATCGAACAAGATACTGTTGAAGAAAATTGAAGCAGTTTTACAACCCCAAACCGTGATGACAGACACAAAAATTTTAAAAAAACACATACTATTGTAAAATCAATACATTCGTCGAATCTAATAGGTGTCAAGTTGATGTCGCTCTGCTGTACAGTAGGTTACAAGTGGGTCAGCGTTAAATTTGAATTCAATGATATAATGTCATTGACGGTCATGTGTTCGAAAGTTCATGTCATCAAACGCATGACTTATCAAACATATGGCTTTTCTGAGATACAATTTTTCGATGACATAAACTTTTGAACGCACATTTTCGAATACATATGACTTTCGAACATATGATTTTCGGACTGTTGACCCACCTACGGTTGCGACGGGTCTGATACTATCCTTTCTGTAATACAATTTCCTTTATGCTGCTGTTTTCATACCATCGTCATTATTAAATTGTGATTTGCAAAACCATAATATTGTATTATAACTTGCAAACAAATATTATTATTCTGTTACCAA
>NW_021759366.1:0-893 GCF_005508785.2 Acyrthosiphon pisum
TCATGTAATTATAAACTGCATGATAAAAAAAGGCGGGTAAGTCGTGGATGTCGCTCTGCTGTACAGTAGGTTACAAGTGGGTTACTGTAATGGATGGAATTAAATTTGAATCCAATGATATTATATCATTGTATACGAAAAACGATTCTGAACGGAGATGATTTGTCAGTCTAGGAGGATATATTATTTTTAAATATTGTAATATATTCTATTTTGAAACAAGTATTTTATTTTTCAATTGGGATCAATTTTTTTTATAATTATTGTAAGCTCAACTTGTGGACAACCTAGTATTAAATTTTCAATTCTTAGCTTTTAATAAAAAATAGTTTATACATTTTTAACTACAGAACAATTAGCAAATATTCATGATTTTGACGATTTTCGTCAATATTAGCACTTATAAACGCTTATAAAAAAAAATTGTGCGTATGTATTTTTATAATTTTTGAATTTGAGTTAGAACAACATATGTGGACCCTTCTATTAAATTTTTAAGTATTTTGTCCCAGATAATTTTTTTTTATCAACATTTATAAAAAAAAAATCAAAAAAAATCGATTAATTCAAATGCCTATAAATAGATTAAAAATTAGTGAAATATTTTGAAAATAAAACTATATAAAGAAAATGTAAATTTAAACAACTGGTAAAATTTTCAAGTTTCTACGACTCATACTTTTTGAATAATAACAAATATCAAAAATCGTTTGAGGCTAAACCGTTATTTAATGCGGTTTTGTAAAAATTTAAATTTCAAACACTCGTAAAAATTTTTTGTCTTAGTCCGGTTGAGTTTTTTTTACAGATATTTAAAGAAAAACTTATGGAGAACCTTGTACCAATAAATTAAAAACTTAGTTATAAAAGAAAAAATTTTTACGATTTTCAAC
>NW_021759367.1:0-244 GCF_005508785.2 Acyrthosiphon pisum
ATAGTCAATCTCAATATACCTAGGTTTGTACCTAATTTAGGCATACTTTTAATCTGAGTTAATTATAAATTTCCAATATTATTATAACAAGAATCAATTACCATTAGGTATTCTAAGTCACCTAGCAAAGAATCCAAATAAATTCTATTGTAAAAAAAGTAAGATAGGAATTTGTGATAGGAAAAGTACGAAATAAAATGTAAATGTCCAAAACTAAAAAATATGAAGAGTTATGAATTTCAAC
>NW_021759368.1:0-863 GCF_005508785.2 Acyrthosiphon pisum
ACAAAGTATATAATAATTACTATTTAATTTATAGTTATTATTCAATATTAGATAGGGAAATTAATAAAATATTTACTTCTGTCATACTATTTATTAGGTAAGACTTAATACTTAATAAAAACTTGAAAAACATCGTTCAGGTGTATAGCAGTTGATACAGGCAAAGTACAAAATATTTTCAAGACTTCATGAATATTTGGATAAACCTGTTTATCACAAACATCTAAAGCATGTAACCCAGAGGAGAATACAATGTTTTCAGTCACTAAAAATAAACCCATGCCCTATGGTAAATCTACAGTCTTCATGGTAATTTTGTTTTATTTACTGACTATTTATCGGGTTTATTATAAACACTCATGCATGAAAAATAATTCGCAGAGATTTCAAAAATATAGTATACCATACCACCATAAAAATATATGTTTTTATTTTCCGATATTTATGCCACGAACGACTAGTGGCGCATAGTACCTATATCAAAACGGACAAATTACCACGGCTAGAACATTTAAATAACAGATATAGGTACCTACTTAAAACTTAAAAGTAGTATCATATTGAGAAATACAGAAAATAAGTAAACTTAATTTTACAAAAAAAAAAAGGTCAAGGGGGAACTATCCCCCATATCCCACCCCCCCCCCCTCGTAAAAACGCCACTGCCTTGGTCGATTTAGCTTGCAAACCTACCCAAATTTATCTGTGAACTGAGGTACCCGTAGGTACCTATACCAAACGATTTACGATGGACATTTTTTGTAGAAAATATAATCATTTTTACAGTCCTAAAGGATAATGACGACCCAAAAAAAATTTAAAATTAAAAAAAAAACACATCATTGTAAAATCATAGGTACATT
>NW_021759368.1:3109-4729 GCF_005508785.2 Acyrthosiphon pisum
CACTTAAATTTAAATCACGTAGTTTGAGATTTACTATTGTATACAAAATTCAGAAGGAAAAATGTATTTTTTCGCTCTCTGAAAAATTGTGTTTATGGCGGATACGGCCGTTTGCCTGTTAGACGTCGATATATTAATTTGTCGACTTTTTCGAATAGTTGGCTTTTATCGAGTACTCGAATTTTTATGTAGTACTTCCATTTTTTTTATACTCGGCATTTGTCGAGTACTCTAATTTTGAACTTGAACGACTCGATGTAATTAAAACTCGACTCGTGTATAGTGTAGTCAATGGCATAATATAAATATATTTATTATACATTCTTATTATTATTTTTAACTTTATTTGGTGATATTATGAATGATGAAAAATTGATAGCGTGCATATATCCATATAAGATTATATTCTAAATGGTATAGGTACGTATAAATCCAAAAATAGGGATCCGGGTATACGACGTATGGCCGTATATCATTTGCGCATCATCTGTTTACCTGTGTCAAAATATCGTACCTCCATCGTTTGCGCATTGGCGGCAGATTATCGTTTGCGCATCGTCTGTTTACCTACACCATATCGTACATCATATGCGCATCAAAGTTCTAAACAATAGAAGGGTATAAAAATAATTGTACACACATATAATATTATATAGATATTGAATAATTTAATATACATAGGCACAAGTTTTTTTTCAATAAGCATTTAAAGTTCAAATGTTGACCAAATTTATAAAAAGCTCAACAATTTGCAAATTATTTTGTAGTTAAAAATTTAATATTCAGTTGAATTAGGTACATTACATGGCCATAGTTATAGTAAAAAATATACATAATACATATAACATATAGGTAGTTTGAGTAAAAATTTTGTTCAGTTCAATTAGGAATATTACAGTCATAGTTGTAATTATAATACAAATATAGGTACATATAGTTTGAGAAAAGCTAAACGCTTTTGGGTATACACCTTTCTTTTCAGTTCTATTGTTAAATAATATTGATGCGCAAATGATGTACGACCTTTTAAACGATCGATGCGCAAACGATGTATAACCCAAAAATCGAACGATGCGCAACTGTCTTACAAAAAAGGTCAAAAATAACAATAGTGAAGCGCAAACGACAACTGGCGACGACGTATACCCGCGTATACCCTCCAACACACCACGCCTATGCTATAATGTATACAAAGTTATGAACTGTACCTTTACGCTGCCATTTTATTTTAGTTTGATAACAATATAGGCTATGTGCAATAACTTTTTTAATTTAAACTACAATTAACAACATTTGTGAAATAAATAATAATTATATAAGTACCTAACTATACGAATATAATATGTGCTATACCAGCACACAAAAAATGCTATAGGCATTATAGTATTTATAAAAATAATACTAGTGGTGACTAGAGAGTGGTTGAATGCCGGGTTAAAGGCAAAAACCGGTCATTATAGCCATACAGGTAATCTCATAGATTAAGATTAATAAAAATCTATTTTATCGTACAGCTGATTTCTTATTGTATGAAACCCTAAAATTATTGTTCCTGCCATATTAATAACCGAATATTTCATTTTCCTTTTCTTCAAAGATTGTGTTGTTATATTTATTATT
>NW_021759369.1:0-1063 GCF_005508785.2 Acyrthosiphon pisum
GATTTCAGAATAAAAAAGTATTACTAACATATTTCGACAACTTTTATTCAAACATTATTCTTTGTAAGGTAATCCAAAATAACCCATAAGGATTACTTGCTAAATCACTGTGTAATTGGACTTTGGAGTGAATTATTATCGCACACATTTGTTGTTTGAAGGAATTCATATTTATAAATTCATAATAGAATGAGCCGTTCATGTTGGTGTACTAAAATAGGTTATAAATGTATTAGTAGGTATTACAAATGTGAATATACATATATTTATTTAGGAAATAAGTAGGTAGTAGGAAAGACTGTTAACTGTTCACTTTCCTTGTTAAATTGTATTTATTATACCTAAGCTCTAATTTAATAAGTTATAACAAATATTATACGAGTAAACATAATATATTTGTATATAAATAACATTCCACTATTAATTGGCTATAACTACACTTACCCATTTGTTGTATTTAAATAATTAAATCGTATAATGATTACTTTCAAGTGCTAGGTACTACATTATCTAACTGAAAACGAATTACCTACCTAAACTTGAATGTTCCAAACTAAAGTTCGTTGTATTTAAATCGTATAACGTATTATTTTTAAGTTGTAGATCTTATAGGTAGGTAACTGAAAAACGAAATAAACAACATTTTAAATAAAAGTCTCGAACAAAATATTATACATTTATACTACTGAGATTACGATTTCCGATCTACATTCTACGGACTAAAAATTCGCGAACGCTGACCGTTATGGCGCGGGCCACAGATATCAGCTATTATCTTCGACCATATCACAGAATATAATTATTAAATTACACAGAGGTGCCGTACCCTATCACGACTGTATAACCGAATCATAGAGTAATATTATAGTCCATTATTATTTATTATATTAATTAGTATTAATTAATTGTACATTAAGTTTAGGTGATGTATAATTCTATAAATTATAATATAATATCTTATAATATTATAATGGTACCTAATAATTATGTTAATTTCAATTAGTGCCAGTTTTGGTATGCTATTCCTAAAACTTTAAGTATACCTATATTTTTTAACTCTAAT
>NW_021759370.1:0-1055 GCF_005508785.2 Acyrthosiphon pisum
ACTATGGGTAATTTTTAAATTTTTATTGATCCCGTTTGTTATTGGATAGGTAGGTACCCAAACGTATTTTAGTACTCACTACCTGGTATATGGTTTGATAAAATCGCGCTGAATATTGTATACAATATACATATATATATATAACAGCGTCGTTTCGATAAAATCAAAATTTAGTTTACTGGTAAAAACAGTCGTACTATAAATTGTAGTTAGGTACAACAAAAACACATAATGTTTTTTTTTATCTCGGCCAATTATCGGAGCTTATATGCCGAACTAAATACGCGGAACGCGTGTATTAATCGAAATATTGTCCTGATATAGGAATTAGGAAGTCGCCATATGCATTCCGAGTCACGAGAAAACATGATAAAATTATAAATTACGAACATTTTTTTCGTCATCATAATATATCAATGTCAAAAATCAAATCGGAATGCATATGGATCTCATAATATTGCGTCAACTGTGCGCGACGTGACGCGTCGTTTCATCCCGAGGACACGATGATGGTCTCTATCGTACCTCCGTCGTCGGCATGTAATATCGTGTACGACAATAAATTGTATATATAGATTTCTTCGTAGTTCGTCTGGTACCTACTTCGATAACATTTCGGCCCGACACTGAAATCAGCAGACTCCCATTAAGGGCTCGTGCGCAGACGGGAAGGTTGAATATATAGTGTAGGTATAAGTGTATAAATATATAGAAAATCGGGGCGAACGATTTTTTTAAACTCTTCCGGACACCCAAGTCTTTTCCAGTCGGTGCGCCGTTGTTGAGCTCTTCGATTCCCTAAACCCTAAATAGTCCCTCGGAAATATTATGATTATGATTTTATACGCCTATGATCTATTGCAATATGTATGCGCGTTAATTTTGTAGTGGCGCCGAGTTCAGTAAAATAAGGTGGTTCAATCCAACCAAAGCTCACCCCAACCACCCACCCACCCACCCACCAAATTCATCATTCAAAAACGAAAGAAATTATTTAAAACTCCAAACCACACATAGCCGCTCGCTACGCTCGCAAATTATTTGTATTTTATTAA
>NW_021759371.1:0-5062 GCF_005508785.2 Acyrthosiphon pisum
TACAAGAGTTGAAATGATAAATTATGTCACTGATATCCAAATAAAAGTTTCAAATGTCTAATAAATTCTAAATAATCAGTTAACACAAATCAATCGGTAACGGGAATTTTGGCGTTACTCAAAGAAAAAATCTGAATCCTTGCCAAAAAAAAAAAATCACCCTTAACATAATTGTTCTTAGGTAGATACAAGATACCTAAGTTTAAAAATATAGGAAGAAAGTCTTACGTAGTTTAATATAGTGTAACATAATATAATAAATTCAAGGAATAAAATAAAAGTATATTATTATCCCTGAATATTCCCATTTTGCATTTTTTTTTTGTAATTTTTTCCCAAGTATTTAAAAAAATACGATTTTTACAATATATTTTTTATTTAGTAAATATTATAATATTTAATTTACATTATTATATAGTTCCAAATATTCGTTTATAAATTAAATCTAGTTAATAAGGAATAATGCAACGACAAAGGGCAATGATGAAAAGCTACGTCTATTTGAGAGAAAAGTTCTTAGAAAAATGTATGGACTCGTATTCAATAATGCGGAACAGAAATGGGAAATAAGAACCAACACCCAACTATACCAGCTTTACAAAAGAGGAGATGTGCTCCAATTTATCAGAGGGACAAGGATAGAATGGGCAGGCCATGTGTGGCGAGCCGATGGAAGTGTATTGAAAGAAGCATTGACATATATGATAAGAGGAAAGAGGACAAGGGGAAGACCACGGAAAAGATGGAAGGATAGCGTCAAGGAAGTATTAGAAGAAATTGGAGGAGACTGGGAACAAGCATACAATAGAGAACAATGGAAGGAATTAGTTTTAGAGGCCAAGAGTCTAGGCTCGTAAAAAGCCCAAAAAAAAAAAAAATAAGGAATGATGATAAATATTTGAAACAAAATAATTTTGCATTTCAATTTTGATTTTTGTCCCAAGTTATTTTAAATGTAATTTTTTAATTTTTGTGTCTGTCATCACCGTTTGGGGCAGTAACACTGCTTCGATTTTATAAACATTTAAAGTTAAAATTTAAAAATGATTTCGTAGTTAAAAATGTATGTAATCACCATCCATTACAGAGACCCACTTGTAACCTACTGTACAGCATAGCGTCACCCATTTATCTACATTTATTTTTATTTTTACGATATCAATAATATTTGAATTCATAAATCATTTTAATTTTGGCCTTGTGATAGTGACGGTGGCGAGAAGGAGGAATTGAACAATGTCTATGTTCAGACAATGTAAAAGTTATCCAAATATCAACATGACGACATCGATGTATTGGCAGTGAGAACGTGTGGTGTTATATTGGAAAATAATGTTTGGGCACAAAGCCGGAGTCCGTGTTGGAAGATAAGCAATAAATGCAGTATTAATCTTATTTACGGTTTGAATGGTAGACGATGCAGAAAGACTTTCCGATAATAAATCGCACGCCGCTCTAAACATAGAGGACACTGTATATCTATAAGCTAGTCGGGTGTTTTCTCGTGGACTGCCCTGTGGTCGAGTCAAATTGACACAAGTTCTCTAATCGATTGAGTATTTTGAGTAGGTACGACTTGGCGAGTACAAAAAACATTGATTAAAATTTAAAACACAAGGGACATTTTTATAACTACAACCCTAATATTATTATAATATTTAGAGTTTAGACTACCTATAATTACGTATACAATAAATATAATATTTTTGACATCCGGGTCTTCTAAACTATGTGTGTATTTTAGTATCGACCAAATAATATTATAGGTTATTGTCTTATTAATATAATAATTTACTATAACAGAGATTTCCACAGTATTATTTTAATTATTAATATACCATGGTGGTTACGACTGAGTTTAATTAAATATGTTTACAATAGGTAATAATAATTATTTTAGTATTGCTGAACATTTTAGATTATTTTAAATGTTTTCGATTAATATTTATTATACCTATCATAAATTTATTAAATGTATACCATTTTTAATACATTTTGTTTTTGTTATAAACATAATATGGCTCTAATAATATTCATATTAATGATATGATCTCAAATATTAATTTATATTATATTAAGAAATGGACTTGCACTTGTTTTACCATCATAAACCATGCCACTTTCGGTACATCGTTAAAAATATATATCATCAACTTTAAAATAGTATTTTAATCAAACTTTGGTTTCATGACAAAGTATCGTACCCAAAGTTACAAAGGTAAGTTTTATCCTCTGCACTCTGCAGCAGGTTATTTTATGAGTGTAACAAGAATACAATTAACCACCCTGTTTAAATTAAACAAAAAAAATTGAAATAAAGTTATTATTATGATTTTGGATCAAACAATTGTTATTATTTTTTAAGTAGAAAATATTTTTTTTACATTTTAATGAAGTAAACATCTGTTGTTGACTTTTTTCATTACGTATTTTGTTGTTGTGCTATTAAGTTGAAACGTTAATTATGACTAAACAAATTCCTTGAAAATCATTAAGCATTTGTCTTTAATTTGATTTTAAAATAACAAACATTACTCTCATATATATTTTTCATTTAATAAATTTGGGAGGATTTTTATTTGAAATTATACAAATTTGTTGCATTATTTTTTCTCTTGTAATGTTACAACAAACGTTCTTTTTAATTTTAATAATATATAACATTACGAAACAGTATTATAATGTAATTAATTTTCTTTTTTAGATCCTTCTATACAACAGTACTTATTATAATAATTTAATATACTAATTAAATTATTTCACGGTGTAAATTATAAACGTTAATACAAAGTAATATTTACAGTAAAAAAGATAAAATAATAACATATACATACGTAAGGCACGAATTGTGAACGCGTTGAATGAAATACCTATACTTACGACTTCCACTAAATAAACGCTACAAGGCGTGTTTTTTTTTAAAAATAATTTTCTTTTAACTTTTAGCATATAATATTTCATCGACGTCCCCATTTTTCATTCTATGCTAATCTTTTTATGCTTCATAATAATTGATATATTCATTTATAGATAATAACTCGTGCTTGTATAGTTGAGTACTTCACTATAATACCTATATTCGATTGTAATGATCAATGAAATGTATCTATATTCCCTTTTCACATATTATATAGTTGCTTTACAGTTTACATTTAAATCGTGTAATGGATTATAATATCGCAATATGATT
This sequence comes from Acyrthosiphon pisum, assembly GCF_005508785.2. Classification (NCBI taxonomy): domain Eukaryota; kingdom Metazoa; phylum Arthropoda; class Insecta; order Hemiptera; family Aphididae; genus Acyrthosiphon; species Acyrthosiphon pisum. The sequence goes on from NW_021759371.1 coordinate 3,191, forward strand.
TGATGATGTTTTGAATCATATAATTATTCATCATGTAGTGAAATTCAATTCTTAGATAGTTATGATTTTTTTGATCATATTATATTAAAAATTATGCCCGGTTGCATAAAAAATGTATTAATTTAATGGTTCAATACAAATTTAATTAACCAATCATGTGCCTCTAAATCATGGTGAATTAACGCACTATTGACTCATTAAATGTCTAGTGATCGTTCATGCAACCTTAATATATAATTCAATTAATTTGTTGTACTTGTTTACCCAATGGTCCACAGCTAAATTATTATGGTAAAAAAAATGCATTATTAGAATTTAATTAATTATCTACACAATATATAATATCAAATATTATTCAATTCAACAGTAATTCTATAAATTAATAAAAATATAATAATAAATACCATCTAATAACTTTTAATTAATACAATGATAATTGAGTATACAAACAATACGTATGGGATACTGAGTAAAAAGTTATACTTTTATTTTCTGAATAACTCAGTTATAACTTTTCTATATATAATATCTATAACATATTCTACGAATATTCAATATTATAACCAATATTAATAATTAAATTGATAAATAAAATGTTATATTTCTGATTATTATTGTTTTTTTTTTTAATAAAATTAATTTTAACAAATCTTTGGTTTTAGGGAAAAAATAAAAATAAAACTAATTATAAATTATATGAAAAATGATAAGAACATAGAAAATTTGAGAAAAATAAGTAGTGGGCATCAACTAAACCTGAGTAGCGGAACATTACTTTCTTGGCCGGCGTCAACTGAACCAGTACCTAATAAACTATTGTGTACAATTCAAATACAATTCAACAATGTTTGTACAACGTGATTAATCTTATGTAATTATAACTCGTGTATATTTTACATGACAGTCAGTTAAATGAATTCAAAAACCCACAAAATCGCTTACGGTTATATGTACGATATTATAGGTATTATGATATTTATATGACTATGCGAGCTATCGCTTATAAATCGAAAGTTGACGTGACTTATACGAAACTACACAATGGACATAATGGAGAGGAGAAAGTGTTGGGACTTTAATAATCCCAAAAAGTGGGAATTCGAACAAAAGTGTTTAACGCGAAGAGCGATTTCTGATCGGACACAAATTGTCAATGCCGATTTATTTTCCGTTGTCCTTTTGTTCTCTTTCGAAGCCCACTGGGACCAACTATACTACACTGCACCCAACCAAAAAAAAACTTTCAACTTTTAAGTTATTAATCATTTGATATATCTCTGAAACAACAACTTGTTTCAAAATTTTATAACAATACTTTCCACAACCTGAAAGTTAAACGGGACTGCTGTGGTTGTTAAAATCACTCAAGGGAATAACATTTTGCGAATCAGACGCAAGCAAAATTTCATACGCGGAAGACGCATTATTAGGTATATGATAAAAACAAATAATAACGATAATAAATGGATAGCCTATAGGTTGTTTTATAAAAAATATTTTCCGTGATGTTAGAAAAACAAAAATATTATTTTGATGCTTTACATCGATAACAATTTCCGTTGTATATGTTATAAGAATAATTTATCGATTTGCATTTTTTTTTTTTTAAGAAATGGGAAATAACTTTTGACCTATTTTAAGCGTAAAATATGACATCGATATTACACTTTTTGTATAGATGTTTTTTTATATTCACAACGCAAAATACTTTAACTTTTACTTATACTTTAAATACTTTACTAATTAATAATAATAAACCATAATAATAATTACTAACTATAATATTAAAAATTGCTCAAGACATGTTCAATTAAAATAAGTATATTTTCGTTCATCGATATCATTAATTTTCATTTCATTGTGATTGATATT
>NW_021759372.1:0-804 GCF_005508785.2 Acyrthosiphon pisum
CAAATACCAGCTCTATTCTTCTGGTCAACTCTATGCACGTATAGTATTGTTGAATATGGCAAATGGTATTTACAACAGTTCTGTTTTTGGGATGGCAGCTAAACTCCCCGCAAAATATATTGGCGCTGTAGTTCTTGGTACAAATTTAAGTGGTACATTTACATCTATTGCTAACATTGCATCAATTTCAATAACTCCAGATGCTCGAACTGCTGCTTTATATTATTTTACCACTGCGCTGTTTGTGTTGATTACTTGTTTGAGTACATATTTTGCATTGCCATTAAATGTAAGTAATTTACACTTTGAGTATGAATAGGTACGCAAACAACAAAGTACATTTATTTATTTATGTATGTATGCTTTCAGAAATTTTATAAGCATTATGAACTCATTTATCAACGAGAAATTGAAAATCAAGATTCAAAACAAACCGGAAAAGATGATAAAGTTCCTTATTGGCGTGTTTTTAAACAAGCCAGTCCACAATTATTTAATGTATTTTTTATATTCTTTGTAACTCTTTCAATATTTCCAGCAGTTTATTCAGGTATAACTTTTCTTGTTAAATAAACCATAGAATATAATTACTTATAATTATATAACCACTTCTATGTTATAGATATTAAAATGTCAAGTAAAGATTTTATTTTTGGAGAAAAATATTATACCAGTATAATGTGTTTTTTGACATTCAATGTGTGTGCACTTATTGGAACATATCTTTCTACATTAGTTTCATGGGTAAATATTAATAATACATTTTCATTGCTAAATAGTTAATTAATTTATATTATTCATTTA
>NW_021759373.1:0-942 GCF_005508785.2 Acyrthosiphon pisum
TTAAATGCTTATAAAAAAAAATTGTGCCTATGTATTTTTAATATTTTTCAATTGATATTGTAACAATATATCAGGAGCTTTGTATTAAATTTTTACACTTTTTGGCCCAACAGATAAAACTTTATTGATATTTATAGAAAAAAAAACTAAAAAAATTGAAAACTGAAAATGTCCGTACACAGCTCAAAAAGAGTCAAAATATTTTCAAAATTGTATGGTGTATAGGAAATGCTAATATAAACATTCAGTAAAATTTCCATGTATCTACAGTTATTCGTTTTTGAATTACAACAAAATAAGGAAATCGCTACATGAGAAATCGAGTGAATATCCAATGTTGTAGAAATTTGAATTTTAAACAATCATAAAAATTTAATTTGGCTTTCTTATAGACATTTTTTTTTTGATAAATGTAGAAAATCTTATAAGGAATCTTGTATTACATTTTAAAATCTTAGATTTAAAAAGAAAAATTGTTATGAATTTCTAACTCGAAATAGTTTGCAAATTTTCGTGATTTTTCCATATTTTGTCATTTTTTGAACTTTAAATGCTTATAAAAAAAAACGGTGACTAACGATTTTTAGTATTTTTCATCTGCCTTTGAAACAATATACTAGGAGCCTTCTATTAAATTTTCAAGCTTTTTTATCCAACAAATAAAATTTTATTGATATTTTTAGAAAAAAAACTAAAAAAAAAATGGAAAATGAAAATGTCTCTAAACAGTTCAAAATAAATCAAAATATTTTGAAAATGTTATCGTGTATAGAAAATGGAAATATAAACAACCATTGAATATTTCATGTATCTACGGTCATTTGTTTTAAAGTTACATCAAAAACCAAAATCGATTTTCTCGAAAACAGATTTTGCGTAAAAATTCCCGTTTTTCCTTAATTTTTCTTTTGTTTTCCCGGCGCTTTTGAGATAAAAAGATAA
>NW_021759374.1:0-831 GCF_005508785.2 Acyrthosiphon pisum
ATATCTATGGTATAAAAAAAAATTTACCTATAATAGATACCTATCATAAATTCCAAATTAATCATATCACATTATCTATTAGATACTTATTACGCGTTATACATAAAAAAAACCGTGATACTATCATAGATATATAATAGTATACTTTATAAGTTTCAAGTACCTACCCACGAATAGTATTATACAATCACAAAAAAATAATTAAAATAGTTATTCTTGGTTTTTTAATATGTAATTTCGTCCAAATTTGAACTTAAAATGACTATAAAAATAAACTGTGCTTATGTATTTCTTAGAATTTTTGGTAACAGAATTAAATATTTACGTGGAATCTTGTTTTAAATTTTCAATCCTTAGATATAAAAGTTAAACATTTTATAAATTTTTAACTACAAAATAATTATTCAATTTTAAATTTGATAAATTTTGTCAAAATTTCAACTTCAAATGCTTATAAAAAATATGTGTGCCAATGTATTTTTAATATTTTACAATTGCTATTGTAACAATATATCAGGAGCCTTGCATTAAATTTTCACGCATTTTTACCAAACAAATAAAATTTTATTGATATTTATAGAAAAAAAAATTTAAAAAATTGAAAAATGACAATGTCCGTAAGCAGCTCAAAAAGAGTCAAGTTATTTTCAAATTTTTATCGTGTATAGAAAATTCTAATATAAACATTCAGTGAAATTTTCAAGTATCTACAGTCATTCGTTTTTTATTACAATAAAATAAGAAAATCGTTACGTAAGAAATCGAGTGAATATCAAATGTTGTAAAAATATGAATTTCAAACGCTCATAAAAATTTAATTTGAGTTTCTTA
>NW_021759375.1:0-784 GCF_005508785.2 Acyrthosiphon pisum
TACATTTGTTTTAAGTTACACCAAAGTCCAAAAACCAAAATCGATTTTATCAAAAACAAATTTTGCGTAAAAATTCCCGTTTTTCCTTAATTTTTATGTTGTTTTTCCCGGCGCTTTTGAAAACTATTGAGAATTTTAAAATTTGATCTCCCGAATGCACCAACTAGATAGATTTACTTTCCTATCAAACAAGATACTGTTGAAGAAAATCGAAGCAGTTTTACTGCCTCAAACGGTGGTAAGACACAAAAATTAAAAAATACCTACATATCATTGTAAAATCAATACATTAATATTGCTCCGTTCCGAATCTAATATGTCCAAGGAACAATATTTTGGGCTCATATTTAGTATAAAAACATTATTTAGTTCACAATTTTAAATTTACATTTGCCCTATTACAATTTAAAAAATAAAAATTTGGGGCAAATGGAATTGAATATCTCTAGTATAATGCATTAGAATAGAAAATACTGGGGTAAAAGTAAATGAATCATCTGTACATATTAATTATTTCTTCAAATGGTTATTAAAATATGAGTTTTTACATTTTCCCCAAAATAAATAGGAGAATTTGGGCAAATGTAAATAACATAATCTATTCCACTTTAAATTGATAGGGCAAATGAAAACAAAACATATTAACAATTCATTAAGGTAAAATAGATGTATACTTAATTATTTTTTAAATAAAACAATTTTTTTTAATACTATAAGGTGTATTATGTAGTACATCAGTATTTTGTGTCCCATTATCATATTTTACCTACATACATTTTAAAAA
>NW_021759376.1:0-980 GCF_005508785.2 Acyrthosiphon pisum
CGCACGGTAGACACTAAAAAATAAAAAATTCAACGTGTTGTAGGTATTTACAGTACGAACATAATGTAACATAGTTATAAGGTAATTACAATTGCGATTGAACAAATAGGTAGTGATACGGCATGTTACAAAATATAGCAATTTCTGTTATATGGTACTTCGACAGTCGTCCATAGACATTGAAGTACGAATATAAGGTTATACAATAACATAATTAATCTTTTAAGTTAAATACAGCAACAATATTTACAGTTATCACAGAATTAAATTTGTCTTTTTTGATAATATAAGGTTTAACAATAGGAAGTAAAACAAAGAAGTAAAACAAATACATGCATTAGGTTATACATTAAAAGCATTTGTCATTTTGTTGGGTGTCATTTCAAAAATGTTTCTAAGGGTTTTCAGTTGTGGTTAACATGAATGAAACACAGAGTGGGAACTGAACCAATAATATCACTGTTGAAGGTAGCAGTGCTGTGCTGTGTTGGCCTGGCATGTTGTGGTTTGTATCTCAATGTTTCCACACAAAACAGCCTAAAAATACAATATACCAGTTAATTAATTTAATGAATAAGCTTATAGTATAATGTAGTTCTTAAAAGAGTGAGGCAGAATCAAATTTGTTTGGTAAAAATACTTTAAGCACAACGTCAGTATATCTTTATAAAACCATTATAAAAGTTAATAACACTATTAAGGCAATATTGGTTCTATCTAATAAGGTCTATGAATTTTTTTGAACGCATATTAGTCTAAGTTAAAATGAATATGTATACGTATTTATACGTATAAGAGTATTCTGTTTAGATATTATGAGAATATGAATTGAACATTAAACATTAAAAATAAAAGTCAATGAAATATTTCTGATAATAAATTAACCCGAGAACATGACAAAAATATTAAATTGTATAGTGCAGTGGTTTTCAACCTGTGCGTCGAGGCTCCCAGAGGCGTCCCTGGTTATTATCAAGGGA
>NW_021759377.1:0-807 GCF_005508785.2 Acyrthosiphon pisum
TACAATCACAACAAAATAACTAAAATAGTTAACCTAGGTTTTTAATATGTAATTTCGTCCAAATTTGTACTTAAAATGACTATAAAAATAAACTGTGTAAATGTATTTTTTAGATTTTTTGGTAACAGAATTAATTACTTACGTGGAATCTTGTTTTAAATTTTCAATTCTTAGATACAAAAATTGAACATTTTATAAATTTTTAACTACAAAATAATTTTTCAAATTAAAATTTGATAAATTTTGTCAAAATATGATCTTTAAATGCTTATAAAAAAAAATTGTGCCTATGTATTTTTAATATTTTTCAACTGATATTGTAACAATATATCAGGAGCTTTGTATTAAATTTATACACTTTTTGGCCCAACAGATAAAACTTTATTGATATTTATAGAAAAAAAAACTAAAAAAATTGAAAACTTACAATGTCCGTAAACAGCTCAAAAAGAGTCAAAATATTTTCAAAATTGTATGGCGTATAGGAAATGCTAATATAAACATTCAGTAAAATTTTCATGTATCTACAGTTATTCGTTTTTGAATTACAACAAAATAAGGAAATCGCTACATGAGAAATCGAGTGAATATCCAATGTTGTAAAAATTTGAATTTCAAACGATCATTAAAATTTAATTTGACTTTCTTATAGATATTTTTTGTTTGATAAAGGTAGATAATCTTATAAGGAATCTTGTATTACACTTTCATATCTTAAATTTAAAAAGAAAAATTTTTATGACTTTCTAACTCGAAATAATTTGCAAATTTTCGTGATTTTTCCATATTTTGTCATTTTTTGAACTT
>NW_021759378.1:0-829 GCF_005508785.2 Acyrthosiphon pisum
TTGATAATTTTGTCAAAATTTGATCTTTAAATGCTTATAAAAAATAAATTGTGCCTATGTATTTTTAATATTTTTCAACTGATATTGTAACAATATATCAGGAGCTTTGTATTAAATTTATACACTTTTTGGCCCAACAGATAAAACTTTATTGATATTTATAGAAAAAAAAACTAAAAAAATTTAAAACTGAAAATGTCCGTAAACAGCTCAAAAAGAGTCAAAATATTTTCAAAATTGTATGGTGTATAGGAAATGCTAATATAAACATTCAGTAAAATTTTCATGTATCTGCAGTTATTCGTTTTTGAATTACAACAAAATAAGAAAATCGCTACATGAGAAATCGAGTGAATATCCATTGTTGTAAAAATTTGAATTTCAAACGATCATAAAAATTTAATTTGACTTCCTTATAGATATTTTTTGTTTGATAAAGGTAGACAATCTTGCAATCTGCCTTTGAAACAATATACTAGGAGCCTTCTATTAAATTTTCAAGCTTTTTTATCCAACAAATAAAATTTTATTGATATTTTTAGAAAAAAAACTAAAAAAAAATGGAAAATGAAAATGTCCGTAAAGAGCTCAAAATAAATCAAAATATTTTGAAAATGTTATGGTGTATAGAAAATGCTAAGATAAACATTCAGTCAAAATTTCATATATCTACGGTCATTTGTTTTAAAGTTACACCAAAAACCAAAATCGTTTTTTTCGAAAACAGATTTTGCGTAAAAATTCCCGTTTTTCCTTAATTTTTCTTTTGTTTTTCACGGCGCGTTTGAAAACTATTGGTAAATTTTACTTTTGACTCCCCAAAGTACCA
>NW_021759380.1:0-276 GCF_005508785.2 Acyrthosiphon pisum
TTTTTCTTATACAGTGATATTATATCATTGAATTCAAATTTAATACTGTCCATTATACAGTGACCCACTTCTAACCTACTGTACAGCAGAGCGACATCCACTTACCCACCTTTTTTTCCTTGGTCTTTTTTTCCGGGATTCCAAGCTTATATATATTCAATGATTTATTAATAAAGCAGTATTTATATAATTAATAAGTTATTTTTATTTTGGTGCCCGCAAGTTGAATTTTTAGAAAGGTAAATTTGATATAGAATTATTTTAGGGGGGTGTGGG
>NW_021759381.1:0-711 GCF_005508785.2 Acyrthosiphon pisum
TTTTCTATACATGGTAAAATTTTTAAAATATTTTGATTTGTTTTGAACTGTTTAGAAACGTTTTTAGTTTCTAATATTATTCGTTTTTTTTTCTATGAATGTCAATAAAACTTTATTTGTTGAGTAAAAATACTTGAAAATTTAATACAAGGCTCCTACTATATAGTTACAGTGATATTTGAAAAATATTAAAAATCCTTAGTCACAGTTTTTTTTTATTAACATTTAAAGTTTAAAATTGATAAAATATGGGAAAATCACGAAAATTAGCAAATTATGTTTAGTTAAGAATTCGTAAAAATTTTTCTTTTTAAATCTAAGATTTGAAAATGTAATACAAGATTCCTCATAATATTGTCTATCTTTATCAAAAAAAAATGTCTACAAAAAAGTCAAATTCAATTTTTATGAGCGTTTGAAATTCATATTTTTACAACATTTGATATTCACTCGATTTCTTACGTAACAATTTTCTTATTTAATTGTAATTAAAAAATAAGTGACTGTAGATATTTGAAAATTTCACTGAATGTTAATATTTTCATTTCTTATACACCATAAAATTTTGAAAATATTTTGACTTTTTTTGAGCTGTTTACGGACACTGTCAGTTTTCAATTTGTTTAGTTTTTTTTTTCTATAAATATCAATAAAATTTTGTTTGTTTGGTAAAAAAGCGTGAAAATTTAATGCAAGGTTCCTGATATATTG
>NW_021759382.1:0-1784 GCF_005508785.2 Acyrthosiphon pisum
ACCATTCCATATAATCCACCAGCCCATGTAAGATAATAATCAAGTGTTAATTTATTATTTAATAAATAGTTAATTTCATATAATACCCAAACCTACCTACTTAAGTTATGTCAAATAGTATACGGTCATATCATTATGCAATTTAGTTTTCAGACTTTAATTAAATACATAAATTTCTTATTAATACCTATTGTATTATTTAGAATATGTAGCAGTATTTGTATGCTACACTAAATTTATATAAATAACTCACCTAAAATCTGTAATAAATCAAGTACCTATTACATAGTATTTTAATAATTTATATACCACATAATCGAGCCTATGTCTAACGATTTAGGTGCGTTGCTCACTAAAGCATATTATTAAAGCACAATATGTAGATATTATAGCAATGGCTGTGGATGTCAATTAAATATTGTTATTTATCAATTGTCAATTTATTAATTTGATTTTATGCTCATGATTATACATTAATAATAATATATTGTAATACACTCCATAAACCTACCTACATAAGTAACATCAAACAGCTAGCATATATCATTATAAACTTTAACTACCAGACTTTTCTGAAATATATGTAGTATAAGTAAAATTAGTTTATTAATATTGTATTACCTCAACCAATTAACTCACCTTAAAACTGTAATATATTAGGTACTACATAGTAGGTTAGTTATATTCAAGTATAAAATAACCGTTCCATATAATCCAACCCATGTATAAATTGTATCAAATTTATTATTTATTAAATATTTTATTTCATATAATACTCTCATAATTAAACCTATATATCAAATAATATACAGTCATATCATTATAAAATTTAATCGCCAGTCTTTATAAATAATGTATTATTTAGGATCTGCAGGAGTATTTTAACCTAACCAAATGTGACTCACCTAAAAACAGTAATATAATATCAAGTACCTACCTACTATATAGTATAATATTTAATATTATAGTAATATTTAATATCGAGCCCATGTCTCTAATGTAGATAGTATTAAATACCTATTAGATCAATTACATAGTGTTATTTATTAATTTGATTTTATGTATGTTCATATTATAAAATCATACCTATGGCATAGCTAATAACTCATAATATTTATACATTATAACATGCATGTACCTACCTACAGGCTACAGACTGTGGCTATATCGTGTATATTTGTACCAAATCAAATATATAAATGCGGCGCGACCGAATGGGCGAAAGGACAAAAGGCAGTAAAATATAAAATAATAAAGCAACTTATCGAATCAAAAAAAATGACTGTATATAGTAATAACGGCACCGTCAGATCACCAATTTCCGCTGCGGAACTCGACTCATAAATTTGGCGGGGAACGCTAATAAGTCGCGACGGGGCCGTACGAAGTCCGTAGAGGTGGTAATACTCGAATTTTGAAAAAAAAAAACGGGGAAAAAAAAATTCCAATTCAACACGGCCGCCGCAAATTAATCCGAATCGCGGCAACCGGTATCGAAACCACGACCCCGGGTCAACCCTACCTACGCCTAACCGACCTGCCTACCTACTGAGTAGAGAATTGGAGACAAATCAACGACTCTTAAGCCGTTTCGGCGTCCCGGCGAATTACGAACGCGATTCACACGTCCGCTTCGGGCGTCGTAGCGGCCGATCTCACCGCGTCGGACAGCGGACGACGAATCGACCGACCTCGGACGTCGAAAACGCGATATTCGCGAAAAAAAATTAACGTCCCGACGCACATATTTATGCCTGTATATAGCGATACCTACTCGACAGCGA
>NW_021759383.1:0-1350 GCF_005508785.2 Acyrthosiphon pisum
CGTAATTGTCACACTCACAGATAAGGATTGACGATAAAACTGTAATTTGAACTTTGAATATCAACGAAAAGTAATAGATGATTATATTTTTGTATTATTTAAAAAAATAGCGCGACCCACCAAAAGTATAATCGCGACCCACTTTTGGGTCGTGACCCACAGTTTGGGAACCTCTGATATACTGTATACGCATATACGCACAACCATGAGCACTCCCTTGGACAGTAGTGTGAGAGTGTCGTGAAGTTGACTGGCGTGGACCTTGTGCATGGGTCTTCTTCTGAAAGGTACTGCTGACGAGTCGATTCTGTAAGGTCCTTATATAATGTGGCATCGGTTTAATCCCTTCTTCTGATATGCATTTATTAATATGTGATGTTTTTTTCTTATTTCAGGCGGTGCAACAAAGGTGTCACTGGTAATTTATTGTTTTGTTTTGACCGAACGTCTTGATTGGAAAATTATTGAGGGGGTCTCGTAGAATATAATATATATGTGTATATTATATACGTAAAAATGCATTTATGGTTTTATAATATACGGTGTCATCTGGCGCCGCTGATAATTGATTATGTTGTTTTTCTTAAATATCTGAACGGAGAGGTGTTGAATATTGTTTATGTGTTGCACGTGTAGCGTTTGTATGTAAGGAGTGCGTATATATAATATATTTGTTCACGCAAGGAACACTGCCTTCGACAAAATATTATCGGCAGATAACGTCGCGACGATCGTTGGACTCTGCCGCCGCTGATACTCGCGCCACCGCCGACTTGCCGCCACCGCCAGTCAACTAGTTGTACTCACACCTCTGTGCTGGACCGGTCTACACGACGTCTACCTGCGTCGTCCGTGTTTTTTCGCCGGACAAATAAGTCGCGCGTTCGAGGTGTGTACCTACTATCTACGCCATCGTCGTCGTTAACGTTGTCGCCTCCCGCACTCATCATTGTGTCGCGTGAATTGTACACGCGTCACCTGTCGTGCTATCGTCGAGTGTTTCGCGGTGTGGTGACGATTTACTGCGACAGTTCGCTTTAGTCGCAACGCACGATTACGTCATTCCGTTGTGGCCTAGCCGTTTATTTCGACCCTGGTTGTTTACCGCCGATCGTTGCGCAACGGAACGCCGTTCGTTACGTAATTGTTCTCGAGTCGCCACTATCCAGGCGTTCCACTTCCACTGTCACACCGTCGCGGGACCCTCCGCGCCCCGCCGCGCGGTGGCCTAGCCGCCGCCGTCGAGTCCAGATAAGAATTATTTTCAATAATAACATTATCACTATTGTGTTGGCGTGTTTACTATTGACCACGGACTACTACACTGGACTGGAAACGAGACGTTTACTG
>NW_021759384.1:0-1601 GCF_005508785.2 Acyrthosiphon pisum
TACTTAAAAGCGTTTAAAATTTAATTTCTGAATAACTATAAAGTATAAACGCAAAAGTTGTATAATGTAAAATTTAAAAGCCATAAACAGTTATTATTGTATTATTTTAATATTTTATTAAATTAATTGAATTGTGTCTTCAATAATGTCTTCATCTTCATTTTGGTTCTCTTCAAGGTAAGGATTTAAAAATGCATATGCAAAGCCAGTCTTGTTTGCAAAGTATTTGTATAAATTTTATTTATTTCATTTTTGTTTAATATTTTATATTTATATTGATTAAATTAAATACCTACCTTTAGATTTCATTAATGACAACATACTATTAGAATGTATACCTAATTATTTTTGGTGTACCTATGTTTTAGTGTAAAAATTAGGATGATGAAGAAATTTAACTTGAGTAGGGAAATTCACATAAATCTATAAAATTATTATTAATTAACATTTTTATACAACTGTTGAAGTTAACATCTCTACATCAAAAACAATTTAATGATTCTAAAGGTATATTTTTAATGATATGTCCATACATATAACCCTTTATGAGCCATTAAAAAGAATTTTCAATAGAGATTTCTATATACTTGAATTAAACTTTTTCTGCCAATACATTTTCTATGAATACATATACCTACATAAAAATCAAACATTTAAAGCTATACTAAAACATTAAGAAAGTAACTTGTTTGTTATAAAAATATAAATACACATTAATAAAATACAATAGTAATAATATAATTCATTTCTTCTTCTGATCTAATTGTCCGTTTTAGTTTTCAAAATCCAAGTGTCAAATAAACTTGTTTGTTATAACTTATAAAAATACACATTAATAATAATATAATTAATTTCTTCTTCAATTGTCCATATGACCATATGAGTGTTTAAAATCCAAGTGTCAAATAAACTTGTTGGTTATAAAAATATAAATATAAATAGGTAGGTACACATAAATAAAATATAATAATAATAGGTAAAATTCATTTCTTCTTCTGATCTAACTGTCCATATGAATGCTCAAAATGTGGGTCAATATTAATGTATGGGGTATCGTTGCCTTTAAGATCATTTTTTATTTGGTTTATTACTTGGATTGTTGGCTTATTTAGTCTTTGTTCCTCTGGTGCTTTTGTCTTTGGTTTTTTTGTAGAATAAAACCTTAGCTGTTTGTCTACATTTTTGTTAGATGGTTCTCGATTCCTCAAAAACTTGTATTATTTTATACAAGAATATTGGTACTGAATACTGACACATAACTGTTAGTTAAGTATATTATTTAAGTACATTTTGGTAACTAATCTGAAGACCTTCAACTATAAATACTATTATTAATACAGAAATATTAGACCATATTCAACTCCACCTAGTAAGAGTACATCTCAAATATAAATATAAGTATACCAGCGATTGTTTCTTGAACAGTAGTTGGGATGGGAAGAAATCTTATTTCATTTTGGTGTCCAAGGTGAGTTTTGCAATAAGTGACGTCTATATTGTTCAGTCCAGCAACAGTTCTTATGAAAGAACGACAGCATTGATCTAAATCATTAAAAATAAAATTATAAATTATTTGTTGTATAAACTTATACATTACTTTT
>NW_021759385.1:0-885 GCF_005508785.2 Acyrthosiphon pisum
TGTCTAGTTAAACTTGTCAGGAAATCATAATTTTCACCCAGAGACTATTTAAACAAATAAATAAAAAGTTATTTTCATTTTTTTAAAAAGTTCGAAATTGCTCACTTTGCCCACCTAGGTGTTAAAAGTGGTCAGTCTATGTCCATTTCGACCACCGGTTTAAAATTTCTATTATTATTCATTATTTCATAATATTATCATAAATATATATATATATAATATAACTTATATTATATTCTTACAACTTTTCTTTGATAAATAAGTAACTTCAGTTCAAGCTTTGGGTCTCGCTAACATGGTTAAGCAGTAATTTAGTTTATAGAAGACTTTTTAGTTCCTCTGATATAATAACTACAGCAAAAATTAATTTACATGCATAAACAATTATAATTAGTAAATAAATATAGTCAAAAAAATATTTGAAGTATGGGTAAATTTGTGACCATAGTGACCACTTTGCCCTTTTAATATTGTTTAATTTACTATTTAAAAAAAAATTATTCCTATCAACTAATTAAACCTAAGCTAATTCTATAATATATAAAAACTTATGTAGATTTCGAAAAAAAATAATTTGAGTATATTAATTACTATGTTTATAAAATATAATTATTTATTCAGAGCACTTATCTTACATCAACAGCATCCAAAAATGATTTTTTTTTTTAAACGGAAACGGTAAATTCTATCATCAATAGTCGTTTATCAGTTGATAAATATGATAACAATGAACACAATACACGTGATAAAACCAACTGTTTATTTATTTACGACAGAATAATAAGACATGACCACTTTACCCGCTATGGCCACTTTGTACACCTTTCCCCTACTTATAACTCGCTTAAAAATTAAAATATAATAAAAAGCTCATGAGGTTGTCTA
>NW_021759386.1:0-1130 GCF_005508785.2 Acyrthosiphon pisum
ATACTATAATTAAATAGTCAAAATTACTTACCATTATTTTCTATTGCAGAACGTTTTTGACAATAAACATAGGTACCTATTTAATGATCCTATACATTTTTATTTCTTCCTCTTTCTTCAGTTTTATTCCCTTGAGATTTTCCTTTTGATGGAGCCATATTGACATTGTAATTTTTAATAAGGATACATTACAGAAGATAGGTAATTACAGTGGCGTATTTTGGGTTTTTTTTTGGGGGGTGTCCTGACTCCTGTTCACCACAATTATTTAATGACAAATACTAACATAGTTTCATCACTAATTCATACCTGATTATAATACATCTTAATACCTAATATAAGTGGACATTTTTTTGTAAAAAAATGATAGGATTGCTACTTACATTTTTAATTATAATAAAATTATGACAGGAATAAAGTATAAACAATTTTACTGAATAAAATAAAACCAATCTAACACTTAAATTTACTGAGTATTTTTTCGTATGAGTTTAATTTATTTTGTATACTTATATAATATTATAGATTATTATAGATTATTATAGATTAAAAGAAAAAAAAAACACTAAAATTTCAAAACTTTAACTTCACAATATTAAAGGTGGACGTCTTTTTTTTACAGCCAATTCGTCCAATACTTCCTTACTTTCAGTGCCATTTTCACTGTTTTAAAAGCACAATAACATTATTAAATACTCTTTAATTTTATATTAAATTAATTAATTAAACTATTGTTTTTACATATTAGGTATAGTTCATAGTTTCGTACGAGCCCTTAAAGGCTTAAAAGCTATAAAAATAAATTACAATAATGTTGTACTTGTGTAAATTTGACGTATTTACGACGCCAACAGTCGGCAGCAGTTCAGCAAAAAATAATATTGTTGTAATTACTACTTCGAGTGTACAACTGTAAACTGACAACTGTACATAGTACACTTTATATCGTTGGTCTTTTGCTATCGTAGATAATAATAATTGTTGTATTTGAAGAAAGATAATAAGGCGATAGCCAATAATACGGCTATCCGAAACGATGATACAATTCTAAGAATTACATAGTTCACAATATTCTGTTTTAGTTTTGGACTTTGGTTACCAGTTGCGACCGCCCGACTACATCGTCATGC
>NW_021759387.1:0-967 GCF_005508785.2 Acyrthosiphon pisum
CTAAATCACGTAAGTTCACTAATACTGTACACATTTTATTTTATATACATACAAGCACCGCTAGCCGCTACTGAATTCTATATTTTATAACGTATATATATAAAAATAGCCACCTTCATATAATAATTTTACAAAAAAAAAAAAGGTTATTACAAGTTTTAAATTGTACAATTATTGAAATATTGAATGCAATTAAGTACTAATAAGTATCTATACGACCTCTTGATAAGTTTACAGATTGTAATACTACACAAAACAGCGTATCCTTTACTATGGTATAGGTACAGAGTTTATTTACAATGTGTATCCTATTCACTTTTACATCAGTGTTTATTGTTAAAAACAAATACTTGCTAGAGGTAATAATATTTATCACAAACGTGAATAAATTATGCATACAGAGAACTATTTTTGGCAACATTTAAGCTTTAACAGATACAAAACACTACATTTACATGTTTTCTGAACATTGTATAAACTAAATTAAATGAAGCTGACTTGTGTGCAGGGAGGCGTGGCATCATTACGCGCCCGGGCTTCATACTCGCTGTCGGCGATAGCTCCACATAAGCTCATCGTTGACAACTAATGTTAACAGTTAAATTAAATTGTGTCGTAAATTATTTAATCACTTGCACAGGCACGCAGCTCCGAAAACGTCGTACGTTGTTCATTTTCACGCGTTGGTTGTGCACCATGGCGGTTTCCACTGATAAACAAATGCTTGGTATATCGCGACGTGCGTACGCATCTCATGAACACTAAAACCATAGTCCAGGGCTTGAAACCGCTATCGATATTATCAGTTACCGTTAGCCAATAGTGAATTATATAGTTTGTAACGTTTGATAACAGAGAAATTCGGACTGTCTTTTTGCTATACCAAAATTAAATTATTAGAAAACTAGTTGATCCGCGCACTTTGTTGCTCGTAAAAAATTACCAATAATAAAAAAAAATTGTGATC
>NW_021759388.1:0-4575 GCF_005508785.2 Acyrthosiphon pisum
AATCATATAAATATTTTATTGGTGGGGGGGGGGCCTTAAAAATACGGCCTTTGGTGTATAAGACTTTTTTTCGGTTCATTAATAAGGTAGCGCCGGTTATTAGCTAAGTTGCCACTGCGGATGAAGTCTAGTCACGCCTACTCAAAATTTAAAACCCACAAAAATTTAACCAGGTTTTAAGCCCAAAACCCACAAAAAAATGTACCCGGTTTTGAACACGAAACCCGAAACCCGAAATATTTTAACCCGTTTTGACTTCCTGGTTGTAATATCTAAAAATAAATCACTATTAAAATTAATTAGACAGGGAATGATTTTCTGTGCGGGGGACACGGCCGGCGTTATCATTCGATATGCCCCGTTTATACTAAAAATAAATTACAATACAGAATAAAATATGAATAATGAAATAATAATTAAGAGGCTGTCAGCGCAAAATTTGTTTTCTCTCTCTGGCTCACACGCAACATAGACAAAATGTATTTACGCAAAATAATTTTTTCCATGTGCTTAAGTAATCTTAGAGTAATGTCACCCATGACAAAAAAGATAGAGAATAATACTTTTGAGGAAATGACATATCGATTTGTCTAAATATTGTCTCAAAACAATTTAAACATCATTTAAATTTACAACATTTTTTTATTTATTTTGAAAGTGGAAGACATAGTTAAATAATAATAAAATATAAAATGGATATGTCATTCCCTCAAAAGTATTATTCTCTATCTTTTTTGTTATAGGTGACTTTACTCTAAGATTACTAATTAAACGCATAGAAAAAATGGTTTTGCGTAAATGCGTTTTGTCTATGTTGTGCGTGGGCCAGAGAGAGAAAACGAATAGTGCGCTGCTTAGATCATATACAATGTATACATTGTATATGATATTATGATCTAACGTACGCTGACATCCTCTTAAATAATAATCAATCGGCAACGCTCACAAGTCACAAACAACTCTATGGAGGCTGATGGCTGTAAACAAAAATCTATTCTAATGCCTATTTCAAGTATATTTAATCTATGTTGGGTGTAAGTATAGAACGATATAATAATAAATAGTTGGCTAATACAGATATTATTTGTTGGGTTATAGTCCACAGTTAACATGACCAATTGCCATCAAATTTTGAACAGTGGGGTGTTAAGGAATTTTTCATTGAAGGGGTCCATCTAATTTTCCAAATACATTTAAGTGAGGGGCTCAGCTACTGACTATATTAACATTTATTATATTAATATACAGGGTGTATATTATGTCATTGTACGCGGGGTATTGATTATGGATTGATGACACAGAATTTTGTTAAAACGAAAAAAAGACGTGTTTCTTTATTTTTAATAAGCATTTTTTCATAATAATTTCAACATTTTTAAACACGCAGGTGTATCAATAGCAAAATCAACTTTATTTTTTCAAACGGTAAAAACTATATTTTTTAATGGATTCTGGTAGAGCTTTTTTTTCTGAAAATGTTGATAGTCAAATAATCAATTTTGGTTCACTATAGTTTATTAACTATGGACCCCTAAAGCTTAGTAAAATATGCATTAATACTTAAAATTGAAATAATATTGGTATAGGTTTAATTTACAAGAGTTAAATATTTTTTTCTTATAACTAGGTACCTACCTTTTTATACACTTTAGTAGTCCAATCGATAATCTAATGACAATCTCAAAAAAAAAAAAAAACAAACACAATTGTTGGTAAACATAGTTCATTATTTTTATATTGACATACAATCATCAAAATCAGTATTATTATTTTAATTTTTATTATACCTATAGGTAATCGTAATTAATTACTTCGCACTTACTTTTCTTACAAGTTACCATTTTATAAATTTGGATTCTTTATTAGGTGGCTAAAGTAATAATGATAAATTAGTAAATGGTATTCGATTGTTGACATTAATATCTTCGGCATGTATGGGGGTTAAAAAAATTGTATAATGAAAAAAGTGCAATTTTTGTGCTCATCTCGTAGGTAGTGGGATAAACTTGAAATTTGAACCATATAGGTTCCCTATATTGGTATTTGGTAAGTATCACACGAAAAGTATGAATTTAGGAGTTCTTATTATTTAGTTTACATTTTATTTCATACTTTTCCTATCATACCTTTCTTACAATTTCATTAATTTGGATTCTTTATTAGGTTGCTAAGGACTAAGATAATACCAAATTATGGTATTTGATTAATGTTATAATAATATTGGACATTTGTAACTAACTCAGATTAAAAGTATGCCTAAGTTAGGTACAAACCTATATTGAGATTGACTATTTATCTAAATCTAAATATCTTGCAAATAGTTTATTTTAAATCAAGATTATTAAATAATTCTTAAAGAATTTCAACATACTTTGTATGCGATACCTACCAATATAGGGAACTTATGGTTCAAATTTCAAGTTTTGAAATTTAGTTATAAGAAAAAATTGTTTGAAAAAATGTTAATTTTCAAAAAAAAAACTTTAACAGAATCCATTAAAAAATATAGTAGTTACCATTTGGAAAAATCATAGAGTATAATTATTATTATATTATATAGAGATGCCCTATCAGAATAGTATTATGAATTATGTGAAGCAAAACATGTCGGATTTTGTTTCCAATAACTAACAACGCAACTGATAGATAGCGCTATTTTTCAACTTTTCGTAAATCCCACCAATTTAATATTTTGAATATTTTTTATAATACTTTATACTCAGAAACTATTTTAAGAACAAACCTAAGATATTGGTGTGTTGCAATAATTTAAGTATTGATAGTACTGATAATTTCCTCACCAAAAATTACTACCCTCCCTTAACATAATATAATAGTATTTACTATTATACTATTATTTGTACTATATACCAGGGGTGGCCAACCACGGCTCGCGTCATAGACTTTTGCGGCTCGTTCATTTTTGAATTAACTACAGCTCGTCCCGTCTACAATTTGGACTATATTTCAGCACCTGTGGCGTTGGAATCCCGTCCCGTTTCTGCAATAGTTTATACTTCTCGCTGATTATTTTACCAAATTATGGCAGATAATATACTTGAAATTTTGATATACCTCTTATATGTTTTAATCAATTTGGACTATATTTTAGTACCTGTGGTATATTCGAATCCTGTACTGTTTTTGCAATTATAAAAATCTTTTGATTATTTTCAGATTAAAAGGTAGGTTTTAATCTACTTTAATTTTGGTGTACGTTTTATAAGTTTCAAAACATTTCGGGATTAACTGCATTCCACCAGATTAATAATTTATTAATAATATATTTATTATGATAAAAACTGAGGTGCAATACGCCGATAATTATTATCGATACCAATAATCGATAGTATACCTACAAATTATTGCTAATTTCTACATAGAAAATTCAAAACAATGTATTGATACCTACCCGCTTTTTTGTAGACTCTTATTTTTTGCATAAGTATCTAGGTTGTAATTTAACTATACGATAGATAAATAGAATAGTATGTATTTTATTCAGTTAAGTATAAATTATTATTAATATATCTTATAACAAGTGATTTTATATCCAGGCATATAATATTATAATATATTATATGCCCGGAAAGTTTACAAAATATACTCTTCGTCTTCATATCCAGGTCGTCAACAATAATAGTGTAGGTATATAGAATATTATAATTGTGTATATTATAGTACCTATATGTAAGTATCACATTGGCGTAAAAAATATGGACGAGGTATATACATTTAAAATATTGAAAAATGAAAAGTGTACTATATAGGTAATAACATAATATTATAATTGTATATAATAAAAAATATAATAATATAGTACTGTTTGATTAGTTTGTATATAATAATAATTATAAATAAAAAATGTTATATGGCATTCCTTTAACAATATTATCATAAATTCATAACATAATAATATATATTGGTTGGTCGTAAGGGGTTATATATAATAGGTATAATATACCTACTATATATAATAATAATATATGTAACGAGAAAATGTAAGCTCAAACCTAATGCAATAGGCGGGAATAAAAAGATTGATTGTATAAATTCAGCCCCCATCATTTTTTCCATCGAAAACCCATAAGATTAAAAAATAAATCGGAACTCAGTCTGCGCGTCAAATTTTTCTATATGTACTCGTGATCGGGGCCGAGCGTACAATAATGTTCA
This sequence comes from Acyrthosiphon pisum, assembly GCF_005508785.2. NCBI lineage: Eukaryota > Metazoa > Arthropoda > Insecta > Hemiptera > Aphididae > Acyrthosiphon > Acyrthosiphon pisum. The sequence continues at coordinate 4,177 of NW_021759388.1, forward strand.
CCTTTTTAAAACTGCTTGCTATTGCAGAGTCGAATTTACAACTTATTATTGTAGAACCCAATTAACAACCGCCCGTATAATATTATTATATTATAACAATATGCGTACCTATTATATTATTTCATGCATGTAAATTAGACATACTAATAATAATAATAATAATAACAATAATAATATCATGAAAATTATTAATATACGTCGTGTTAGTATATTATAAGTTGTTTGCTGTATAATAGGTAGGTCGTAGGTATACAACGGTCGTTGTATATACGACGGTCGACGATGCAATAATGTCCATCCAAGAAGAAATAATAATATATTATATAATAACGACTACTATATACGATGTTGTTATAAGGAGAAAAACGGGCGAGTGTTGTATTGTGTTGGGGTGATGGG
>NW_021759389.1:0-1181 GCF_005508785.2 Acyrthosiphon pisum
GGTGTGTTGACGGGTGAAGCGTGGAGGGACATTTAAAGGAATTAGAGAGAGAAGGTGCGGTGAGGAAATTTGCTCATTTAATAACTTGGATAAAAATGTGAGGTTAGCAGCACGCCTGCGATTCGCTAGCGAATCTAGTTTGAGATACTGGTAAATAATTATGAGGAGAACATTCAATCTTAAGTGCATGACTGGTATATTTTAAAAATTTATTTTGGACTCGCTCAAGCATTAAAGCGTTTTGACCAGTACTAGGATCCCAAATGACAGAGCCGTATTCAAGGACAGGCCTATAACAAGCGAACAGTACAGTGCCTTAAGGGGAGAAGCCAATTTAAACTCAGTTGTAACACGCTTAATAAAACCTAAGATTTTAAGTGATTTACAGCAGATATGCAAAATATGTAAATGAGGGCTAAGCGTAGGACAGAGAACAAAACCAAGATCAGTGACAGATGAGTCAAGTGACTGCAGAGTAGTCCCATTAATCGCATATTTAAAATGAATTGGGTATTTAAGATGTGTAAAAGTCATATGGTGACATTTAGTATATTGTAAGTCTTCTCCAATTCATATAATATATAAAATTGATAAAAAAAAAAACATTTAAAATAAAAATACATCCAAATTAGCCATCAAATTGGGGCCACATTTGAGGGGGGCATTGGCTACAATTACCCAGAGTGCCAAAATTTTGTGGGTGGAAATTTGTTCACTTGTAATTTGTAAATTATTAAAACTTTTAAAAATGAAATTATTTTTATAACAGTACCTATTATAATATAATATTATATTAAAATAGGGTTGACGGTTTTTTCGGTATACCGGTTTTTGCACAAATACCGCTGCAACGGTATACCGTAATACCAGTACATACCGTAATACCGGTACATACCGGAAAACATACCGTAATATAATGTTTTTTAAAAATTGTTTACTCCCTCAGCATATCATTTCAGTGTTTTTCAGTTTTCCAGTACCACGGTTTTTCGGTATTACGGTTTTCCGGTATTATGGTTTTTCGGTATATACCGGTATTGCGGTATATCGTTTCATACCGGTACCGAATCTAATACCGCAATACCGGTTTCAAATTTAAATACCGTCAACCCTATATTATAATGCTGTTTGAAATTTAAACAACTAATTAGTACATTAATGTATTTATTTATTTATTTTTG
>NW_021759390.1:0-920 GCF_005508785.2 Acyrthosiphon pisum
CTAACTCGAAATAATTTGCAAATTTTCGTGATTTTTCCATATTTTGTCATTTTTTGAACTTTAAATGCTTATAAAAAAAAACTGTGACTAACGATTTTTAATATTTTTCATCTGCCATTGAAACAATATACTAGGAGCCTTCTATTAAATTTTCAAGCTTTTTTATCCAACAAATAAAATTTTATTGATATTTTTAGAAAAAAAACTAAAAAAAAATGGAAAATGAAAATGTCCGTAAAGAGCTCAAAATAAATCAAAATATTTTCAAAATTTTACCGTGTATAGAAAATGCAAATATAAACAACCTGTGAAAATTTCATATATCTACGGTCATTTGTTTTAGAGTTACACCAAAAACCAAAATCGATTTTGTTAAAAATCGATTTTGCGTAAAAATTCCCGTTTTTCCTTAATTTTTCTTTTGTTTTTCACGTAGCTTTTGAAAACTACTGGGAAATTTTTACTTTTGACCCCCCAAAGTACCAACTAGATTCACTTTCCAATCATAAAAGTTACTGTTGAAGAAAATCGAAGCAGTTTTACTGTCCTAAAAGGTGATGACAGACACAAAAAAAAATAAAAAATAAAAAAAAATTAAAAAAAAAACACACATCATTGTAAAATCAATACATTCATCGTTCCACTCAGAATCTAAAACCTAGAATAACTATTTTAGTTATTTTGTTGTGATTGTATAATATTATTCTTGGGTATACTTGAAACTTCTAAAGTATACTATTATATATCTATGATAGTATCACGGTTTGTTGTTGATGTATAATGCGTTATAAGTACCTAATAGATATTATGATATGATTAATTTGGAATTTATTATAGGTACCTATTATAGGTCAATTTTTTTTTTATACCATAGATATGTATATATATGTCTAATACATAGACTGATATACCGTCTCCCC
>NW_021759390.1:3419-4284 GCF_005508785.2 Acyrthosiphon pisum
AAACAATTTGGCAATAGTCAAATTGCAAATATGCAATTACAATAAAAGGTTAAAGGGTTAGTAATCATGTAGTCAAAATAACCGAGTGATTAATCATGAGCCGTATTAAAACACAAATCACGTATCAGTTGTCAGGATATGGGGATTGCCAAAAGCCACGAGTAGATGTACGTATATATATTTATATGTACGCAACTATATAGACCAGGATGTGTTAACTGATAAATAATTAGCAATTCGCAGAAGAGATGACTTTCTGCACAACAACACAGATAATCAATTAGCTGTCAGCACATTATAGCGAATACTCAGATTAGATAGGAATATTGTAAATGCGTAGGTTGAGTCGATGGTCACACGGACCACATCCGGTAGAGACAAGATAGCGAATCGATAGGCAGGGGGAGCAGGGACTCGAATATAAAAGGGAGCCTGAAACAGCCTGTATTCAGGCGTGTCTACTCCAGAGCACAACAAGCATCTTCACGTCACTCTGTGTAGTAACTGGTCATTTGGACTTAGACAAAATTACTGAAGAACAAAGTATCTAGTTACAAAGTAACTACAAAGTATCTTTTCATCTGTCTACATTTATTTATAACTACCCTGTCAACATCTTCATCATCGACACAAGTGGTCTTGCTTCCTGCAAAAACATAATATACTCGTAGTTAACGGCTATCAGAATATCACTCTGACCAGCCCCAACGACGAGAATATTACACAAGGAACTTGTTACAGACCCGGTAGTCAGTGGTTGTAGCTATGTATTTTGGTCAGTACCATTGCTAAATTAAATTATAGTGACATGTACATTTGTTAGCTAATATGTATTTGTATGTTACCTATATATTTAAATATTTAA
>NW_021759391.1:0-886 GCF_005508785.2 Acyrthosiphon pisum
TAAGGAAAGGGGAACACTTTCCTCATGACCTGTGAGCCGCACCGCGTGAGACCCGAGGGTCAAGTCGGTGGAACTCACAGGCTTTGATACACGCATTAGCGATTGAACGCCAAAGATTTATGTTGGGAGAGGAAAAAAAAATAAGTTAATTTAAATAAATAATAAGAGTAGTATTAGGGTAGTCACGTGGGTGTATTTTACAGGTTTTTCTAATGTAAATAATTTAAATAAAGATTTTAACATTTTTCTTTTTTTGTCCACAAAATAATATATAAATTGGCGCAAGACAAGCGCATGAAAACAACATATTTTTATATAAAGAGGCACATGGCAAATACAAAAAAAATATAAGGTGGCACATGGCAAATACAAAAAAATATAAGGTGGCACATGGCAAATATTTAACAATAATTTTTTGACGCATGCTTTCCCGGCCCACGGGAGGCGACACACCATATCATTCATGGTGTGCCCTCAAAGGGTTACCGGGAGAGCGTGCGGGGCTTGTGTTAGCCGGAAACGGGGGAAATTATAGTGTAGGGGCCCGCGTCTTGCGACGCCTCCTCTGGCACACAGATTATGTAAACATGAGTTTCACATAATCCGTGGCCTACGTGCATGTTCAGGGGGGACAGAGGGGAAGACATAATTACGACTTTTGCGCTGCACATGGTTGCTGATCGACGTGGTGTTGGCTCCGCCCGCCTCGGGCCCGTAGTGGTTGGCTTAGCCCATCATTTTGGCTGGTGACCGGGTTGACGACGTAAATAACAAAATACACCGGGACCCAACGTGGTGTTGTGTGCGGCGACTCGGCTCACGAGGTATCCGGGAGACAGTCGGCAGCTCTGGACAAGAAGTGTGGATGGAGACGTCTGTTGTAGTA
>NW_021759392.1:0-825 GCF_005508785.2 Acyrthosiphon pisum
AACTAAAAATAGAAATAATATAATCTTAAAGAATTATAATCATTTTAAAAATACCATATTAACACTACTCTAAGTTATAATGTATAATTATTAAACCTATTCATTTTTTTCATTTATTATTATTATATAACTGTTTTTTTTTTTTTTTTTTCTTTCTCTCTCAAATTAATCAATTCTTTTCTGTTTTAGTCTATTTATATTTATGTCTAATATTTAAATTTCTATATTAAGAACTCATCACCTTCAATACAAGCACAGCTTATAGAAGGTGAGCAGACGATACCTATTATAATTATATTGTCAAGTGTATTAATTGTTTGTTTGCAAATAAATAAAATAAAAAAAAAAAAAAAAAAAAAAAAAAAGAAACTGTAAAAATAATATTTGTAAACGTACATTTGGTCTGAGTCTGTTAAAATGTTAGAATAGTGTAGGTATTACCATTGATTATAAATACTATAGATCACTGACTGACCCGTATTAATGCAACGTGAAATATTGACGAAAAATGGATGTGACCGTTAAGGAGCGATTTTGTTGCACATAAGAAACATATTTGGAGTTTAATTTAACTAATATATTCTATTTTTTATGAGTAAAGTGAAAATGTTGCAAACCCTGCAAAAATGTTGTTCCACTAGGTATTCTGCTCATATAAAATTTAAATATTTATAACAAAAAAACTACTTGTCTGAAATTTAATTTATATGGATCTAAATGCTCCAAAAACTATTCAAAATATAAAAATAATAATAATGATTTAATGAGTGAATTAAATTTATCCCCCCCCCCTCCCCCCATCTAAAATAACTTTAAAATTAATTT
>NW_021759393.1:0-960 GCF_005508785.2 Acyrthosiphon pisum
ACATTTAAATTATCACTTCACTCACTAACCCACTAGGCTATACGTCCACGAGATATTACATCAAATAGAAACACATACTAAATCAACCAGCTACAACTGTTTACTATGGATTTATCATTTAAATATTTAGGAATAATGATAGATTTTCATCTTAAATTATCAAAAACAAACATAAAAAAAGGTGGGTAAGTGGATGTCGCTCTGCTGTACAGTAGGTTAGAAGTGGGTCACTGTATAATGGACAGTATTAAATTTGAATTCAATGATATAATATCACTGTATAAGAAAAACGATTCTGAGCGGAGACGGTATATCAGTCTATGTATTAGACATATATATACTTATCTATGGTATTAAAAAAAAATTGACCTATAGTAGGTACCTATAATAAATTCCAAATTAATCATATCATAATATCTATTAGGTACTTATAAGTTATAACGCGTTATACATCAACAAAAAACCGTGGTAAAATCATAGATATATAATAGTATACTTTAGAAGTTTCAAGTACCCACGAATAATATTATACAATCACAACAAAATAACTAAAAGAGTTATCCTAGGTTTTTAATATGTAATTTCGTCCAAATTTGTACTTAAAATGACTATAAAAATAAACTGTTTAAATGTATATTTTAGATTTTTTGGTAACAGAATTAATTACTTACGTGGAATCATGTTTTAAATTTTTAATTCTTAGATACAAAAATTGAACATTTTATAAATTTTTAAGTACAAAATAATTTTTCAAATTAAAATTTGATAAATTTTGTCAAAATTTGATCTTTAAATGCTTATAAAAAAAAATTGTGCATATGTATTTTTAATATTTTTCAACTGATATTGTAACAATATATCAGGAGCTTTGTATTAAATTTATACACTTTTTGGCCCACAGATAAAACTTTATTGATATTTATAGAAAAAAAAAACTAAAAAATTTAAAACTGGAAAATG
>NW_021759394.1:0-2180 GCF_005508785.2 Acyrthosiphon pisum
TATGTGCGAAAGTGTGTGAGATATAATCGTTTCTGTGGAATCTGGATACTATTGAGATACACGCAACCTTTGTGAACTCTATATGGTCAGTGGGGAAATAATACGACCAATTTTATTCAATTCGTTTTATGGTGTGCATAAAATGCGTTAATAGTATGTCTTGTAGACTCCGGGCGCAAAATAGTTACACACAACACTTCTCACCTCCGGAGTCTTAGAGCGTATCAAGTCGAGTTGCCTTCGTATTTATTATGTGCGAAAGTGTGTGAGATATAATCGTTTCTTGTGGATTCCAGATAATATTGAGATACAAGCAACCTTTGTGAACTCTATATTGTCAGTGGGTAAATAATACGATCTATTTTATTCAATTCGTTTTATATGGTGTGCATAAAATGCGTTAATAGTATGTCTTGTGGACTCCGGGCGCATAATAGTTACACACAATACTTCTCACCTCCGGAGTCTTAGAACGTAACAAGTCGAGATCCCTTCGTATTTATTACGTGCGAAATTGTGTGAGATATAATCGTTTCTTGTGGATTCTGGATACTATTGAGATACACGCAATCTTTGTGAACTCTATAATGTCAGTGGGTAAATAATACGATCAATTTTTTTCAATTCGTTTTATATGGTGTGCATAAAATGCGTTAATAGTATGTCTTGTAGACTCCGGGCGCAAAATAGTTACACACAACACTTTTCACCTCCGGAGTCATAGAGCGTATCAAGTCGAGTTGCCTTCGTATTTATTATGTGCGAAAGTGTGTGAGATATAATCGTTTTTTGTGGATTCCGGATAATATTGAGATACACGCAACTTTTGTGAACAATATGTCAGTGAGAAAATAAAACGTGCAATTTTATTCAATTCGTGTTATGGTGTGCATAAAATGCGTTAATAGTATGTCTTGTAGACTCCCGGGCGCAAAATAGTTACACACAACACTTCTCACCTCCGGAGTCTTAGAACGTATCAAGTCGAGTTCCCTTCGTATTTATTATGTGCGAAAGTGTGTGAGATATAATCGTTTTTTGTGGATTCCGGATAATATTGAGATACACGCAACCTTTGTGAACTCTATATTGTCAGTGGGTAAGTAATACGATCAATTTTATATTTTATTCAATTCGTTTTATATGGTGTGCATAAAATGCGTTAATAGTATGTCTTGTAGACTCCGGGCGCAAAATAGTTACACACAACACTTCTCACCTCCGGAGTCTTAGAACGTATCAAGTCGAGTTCCCTTCGTATTTATTATGTGCGAAAGTGTGTGAGATATAATCGTTTCTTGTGGATTCCGGATAAAATTGAGATACACGCAAACTTTGTGAATTCTATATTGTCAGTGGGTAAATAATACGATCAATTTTATTCAATTCGTTTTATATGGTGTGCATAAAATGCGTTAATAGTATGTCTTGTGGACTCCCGGCGCATAATAGTTACACACAACACTTCTCACCTCCGGAGTCTTAGAACGTATCAAGTCGAGATCCCTTCGTATTTATTACGTGCGAAATTGTGTGAGATATAATCGTTTCTTGTGGATTCTGGATACTATTGAGATACACGCAACCTTTGTGAACTCTATATGGTCAGTGGGGAAATAATACGACCAATTTTATTCAATTCGTTTTATGGTGTGCATAAAATGCGTTAATAGTATGTCTTGTAGACTCCGGGCGCAAAATAGTTACACACAACACTTCTCACCTCCGGAGTCTTAGAGCGTATCAAGTCAAGTTGCCTTCGTATTTATTATGTGCGAAAGTGTGTGAGATATAATCGTTTCTTGTGGATTCTGGATACTATTGAGATACACGCAACCTTTGTGAACTCTATATGGTCAGTGGGGAAATAATACGACCAATTTTATTCAATTCGTTTTATGGTGTGCATAAAATGCGTTAATAGTATGTCTTGTAGACTCCGGGCGCAAAATAGTTACACACAACACTTCTCACCTCCGGAGTCTTAGAGCGTATCAAGTCGAGTTGCCTTCGTATTTATTATGTGCGAAAGTGTGTGAGATATAATCGTTTCTTGTGGATTCCAGATAATATTGAGATACAAGCAACCTTTGTGAACTCTATATTGTCAGTGGGTAAATAATACGATCTATTTTATTCAATTCGTTTTATATGGTGTGCATAAAATGCGTTAATAGTAT
>NW_021759395.1:0-955 GCF_005508785.2 Acyrthosiphon pisum
ATAAATATTTTATATTTTAATATCATAACGCGCATGAATGAAAAATTGTTTACATTTGGTGTTTAAAATAGGTTTCAGTTCGACTAACCCTCCTCCCCCCAATCCCAGCAACCATAACAATTATTATTTATAACTTCATATAGGTACGCAAAGGGCAAGTTAATGAAAATAATTAACTCAAGTTAAGTTAAGAGGACACAAGATTGATAAGTTAAAAGTTAACAGTTAACAAATTATAAATTTAACTCGATAAGTTAAAAGTTAATATAGAAAATAATATTAACTTAACTCAGTTTAAAAAAGTTAATCTATTATTTTTTTTAATTAGTATGTAAATCACATAAAGAGTGAATGTGTCTTTCTAGTTTCTAATTTATATAAATTATAAAAAACAATTTTATTGAACTTTTATCATAATGTACACTGTTACCATTTTACTTTTACTTTACTATTATTTACTAATTAAAAAAACCACAGTAATTTATTAAGATCTAAATTAACCTATTAAAATGTTTGATTAGATTTTAAAATATAGATACAAAAAAAATAAAGAATGTTTAATTTATTACAATATTTTACACATTAGTATTACACTATGTGATATTGTACCTAATGTTAATACTAACATAGTATAACATATAGTAATATAGGTAATTATAAATAATTATACATTATACTTTTTAGTCTATAATTCAGGTCTTCAGATAATAATAATATATAATGTACTAAAAATACTGAGAATCTTAAGTTGTTTTCTGAGAAAATTGAAAATGTGTAGAGGATGCATTTCTTATTGAATAAAACGTTAGTATATTTGAGTTTTTACATTTTGCGGTGGCGAGAAATGGCAAGGGCCGGTCAAAATATAGATTTCCCGGGCCGAAATGTTGCCCCAGTCCGCCCCTGTGCACAATATATTATATAATATAATAATGCATGACGTGTTTAGCGACGA
>NW_021759396.1:0-656 GCF_005508785.2 Acyrthosiphon pisum
TCGCCACACGAGAATCAAGTGAATATCTAATGTTGAAAAAATAAGAATTTCAAAGGCTCATACAAATTTAATTTGGCTTTCTTATAGACAATTTTTTTTTGATAAATGTAGAAAATCTTGTAAGGAATCTTGTATTACATTTTCATATGTTAGATTTAAAAAGAAAAATTTTTATGAATTTCTAACTCGAAATAATTTCCATATTTTCGTGATTTTTCCATATTTTGTCATTTTTTGAACTTTAAATGCTTATAAAAAAAAACTGTGACTAACGATTTTTAATATTTTTCATCTGCCTTTGAAACAATATACTAGGAGCCTTCTATTAAATTTTCAAGCTTTTTTATCCAACAAATAAAATTTTATTGATATTTTTAGAAAAAAAACTAAAAAAAAATGGAAAATGAAAATGTCTCTAAACAGTTCAAAATAAATCAAAATATTTTGAAAATGTTATCGTGTATAGAAAATGGAAATATAAACAACCATTGAAAATGGCATGTATCTACGGTCATTTGTTTAAAGTTACACCAAAAACCAAAATCGATTTTCTCGAAAACAGATTTTGCGTAAAATTCCCGTTTTCCTTAATTTTTCTTTGTTTTCCCGGCGCTTTGAAACTACTGGAAATTTAAATTTGACCTCCCCAATGCACC
>NW_021759397.1:0-808 GCF_005508785.2 Acyrthosiphon pisum
ATAGATGTCCATACATTTATGTAGGTATCCGCCTAAATTGCTGCCTTGGTAATTTTCAGAGCCCTACTTATGGGAGGGGTGCTAAGGTGGATACAGCACCCATATATTATTACTGTAATAGTTATATACGTTTTGTTTATATCAATCAACATTAAATAATTACTTACCGATAGACTTATAGTGTAATATTTATTTATAATCTTGAAAAATAAATTTTTTTTTTTTTTTTTTTTTTTTATTTTTTATTTGGCATAAACAATCTATACTATTTGAAGCACAATAAGTTTATATGATAAAAGTAGTAAAACATGATTGTTTGGAATAAGCAGCCACCCATTAGTAGTTCTTGGCAAATGATAATTTTTTTTTTTTTTTTTTTTTAATTGTTTATATTATTATTATTCAAAAAGTTAAACATTAAAGTTTTGTAACAGGTCACGGCACCACTTTCTTTTTAACCTACGGTTAGGGTTTCCTGGGAGTGTAAGGATAGAGAGGTCTTTTATAAGAGAATTTGTATGGGTTTGAAGTCGTTTATGGAAACGTGTATAGAAAATGCGTGCTTCCGCTTCTATTGTTCTCATACAGAGATCGTTATGAAGGGCTAAATTAAAGATATAGGGGGGGAGCATTGGACAATCGTCCGGAGCGAAATATTTTGGAATGATTGGATTCTATTAATATTTGATTTTTTTGCCGCACCCCCATAATTGTAGTCCATACGTCCACATAGGCTTGAGAAGAGATTTGTAGATTAGTAGTTTGATGTTAAGGGGGGAACACTTATTTCTAATTAACAGGGGTCTGA
>NW_021759398.1:0-849 GCF_005508785.2 Acyrthosiphon pisum
GCATTACATTTTTCACTTTAAGACGGAAGATAAATAACGACCTATGTGTAGGTACCTATATTATATATTTGTATCAGGTACTGATATAGTTATAAAGTGATAACATAGGTAAATAACATAACATAACATAAATAACATAGATGCCTATATAAGTTTTTAATTAAAACTTTTTTTGCTTAACCAAATATTTATTATATAGGCACCTGTGTTATTTTCACTATATATTCCTACAATAAATTTAAGTTCAATTTTCAATATAGGAGTAGAGTTGTATTTTATGGTTTATTTTATGTTGTCAGTGGACTAGATGAATCTCCTGCTTTGAATTCTACGGAATGTTATAGCCCCAAAACAAATACCTGGATCATAGTCACAGCGTCAATGAATGATGTACGGACTTAATAGGCCATAGAAATTTGTATTAATATACATATACCTACATTATTTAAGTTGCATTCATTAGGTGGGTACACCAATTTTTAATAACATTTCTCGCTTTTACTCTATAAGGCTAATCCTTTGTATTCTAATACATATAAATTAGGTGTTTTTATTATAGATTACATTATTGATTATATATCGTACATTATCCTAACAGGAAAATGTGTAAGTTATTCGTAATCGTTGTCTATTTAAATTAATCGATCACGATATTATTTTATCCTACTTTTTAATGTTCATAATATTACTATAATAAATTGCACTTTGTAGGGTATTCAACCAAATTCAAATATTGTTGTAAATTTAGTTGTGTGACACTGAACTATATTTATACAAAGGATAGATTATCATTCCATACTATATACAATTTATGTACAGTAACTACGGACATTAAATAAATTAAAAATC
>NW_021759399.1:0-795 GCF_005508785.2 Acyrthosiphon pisum
TGTAATACAAGATTCCTTATAGGATAATCTACCTTTACCAAAAAAAAAATGTCTATAAGAAACTCAAATTAAATTTTTATGGGCGTTTGAAATTCATATTTTTACAACATTCGATATTCACTAGATTTCTTACGTAACGATTTTCTTATTTTGTTGTAATTAAAAAACGAGTGACTGTAGAAACTTTAAAATTTCACTGAATGTTTATATTAGCATTTTATATATACGATAAAATTTTTAAAATAATTAGACTCTTTTTGAGCTGTTTACGGACATTGTAAGTTTTCAATTTTTTTAGTTTTTTTTTCTATAAATATCAATAAAGTTTTATCTGTTGGGCCAAAAAGTGTATAAATTTAATACAAAGCTCCTGATATATTGTTACAATATTAGTTGAAAAATATTAAAAATACATAGGCACAATTTTTTTTTATAAGCCTTTAAAGATCAAATTTTGACAAAATTTATCAAATTTTAATTTGAAAAATTATTTTGTAGTTAAAAATTTATAAAATGTTCAATTTTTGTATCTAAGAATTGAAAATTTAAAACAAGATTCCACGTAAGTAATTAATTCTGTTACCAAAAAATCTAAAAAATACATTTACGCAGTTTATTTTTATAGTCATTTTAAGTACAAATTTGGACGAAATTACATATTAAAAACCTAGGATAACTATTTTAGTTATTTTGTTGTGATTGTATAAAATTATTCGTGGGTACTTGAAACTTCTAAAGTATACTATTATATATCTATGATAGTACCACGGTTTTTTGTTGATGTATAACGCGTTA
>NW_021759400.1:0-1355 GCF_005508785.2 Acyrthosiphon pisum
TATTGTAAATAAAATTAGAATATCGTTTTCAAGTAAATGTATTGATTATAAATACTTTTTAATCAATGGTTTTAGACTTAAGTTATAGTTTTCAACAAATTTTCTTTGGAGATAGCTTAAAATCAGTACGTTGTTTTAGCCAAACCGGATTAAGGGGCGACTGGTCCAGGGGAGGCTGGTCCAGGGGGCATGGCCCCCGAGCCTCGATAGTTAGAATTTATTTAAGGGCCTCAGATTTGTCCATTAATTTTTTTCGGTATAGGCTATAACACTGTATAAATCACCTAAAAAAAAAATCGATGATTATTTAGAGAGGAAAAAAGCTTGTAACTTATTGTAACAATTATAAATATAAATATGTTACATGACACCTATATATATATTATAATACGAACTCTACCGTATGTACGACTAACTGCTGACCTATACAATATACATAGAAAACATACATAATTGTAAGGCCTATGGCCAACACACACAATGTATTAGTAAGTCAGTTCACTGTGCACCTTCAACTTTGTCACACAATACGATTACTGGACTCCGTAGGACTACGATACAGTCATATAGTATAATAAAACCCTAGTTGATATATTTGTGAGTATTAGTATTTGTAATTGATTAATAAATAATAAAACATAATTATAACTGAAATAGAATCCTAGTAATTTAAATATAGTTAAGATCCTGATGTCTATATATCTGCCCCGGGCTATGGTATTTATGTCCATATAGGATCCATACGATTCTCCCTGGATATCTTATATTTAACTGGTCGTTCTTTCGACCACGTTACAGAGAGGAAAAAAGCTTGTAACTTATAATTTATAAATAAAGTGATACATTATTCATTATTTATTGCTATGCACCTAATACCTATATATTATATTTATTATAACAGGTACCTAATATTAAATAATATATTATACATTATTTTTTTTTTCGTACAGGGGCCTCATTTAAAACTTTGGCCCCTGGGCCTCAAAATGTCTTGATTCGGGCTTGGTTTTAACATGCATTTATGTACACTGTACATATATCTATAATATACGTCTTAACATGGGTGTGATATCAATAATACCTATATCTTATATAATATGCTTAGTAATTATTTGTATGTATCAGATATAATATATTGTATTTATATTTTATTATATTATATTTTATTACACATCACACATGTGCTGGTGATAACGGTGATTGGCAGGTGTCGACACAAGCATAACATTATATTGTGCTTGATTGACAAGACGCACGCTTACGAAGATGTTAAATATATCAAGAGTTAAAAGGCACCTAAATACCAATTAACGCGGTTTCATGTGCCGCTGATTGAGCCTGTGATTGTGCGATCC
>NW_021759401.1:0-775 GCF_005508785.2 Acyrthosiphon pisum
AAAATTTAAAACAAGATTCCACGTAAGTAATTAATTCTGTTACCAAAAAATCTAAAAAATACATAAGCACAGTTTATTTTTATAGTCATTTTAAGTACAAATTTGGACGAAATTACATATTAAAAACCTAGGATAACTATTTTAGTTATTTTGTTGTGATTGTATAATATTATTCGTGGGTACTTGAAACTTCTAAAGTATACTATTATATATCTATGATAGTACCACGGTTATTTGTTGATGTATAACGCGTTATAACTTATAAGTACCTAATAGATATTATGATATGATTAATTTGAAATTTATTATAGGTAGGTACCTATTATAGGTCAATTTTTTTTTAATACCATAGATAAGTATATATTATATGTCTAATACATAGACTGATATACCGTCTCCGCTCAGAATCGTTTTTCTTATACAGTGATATTATATCATTGAATTCAAATTTAATACTGTCCATTATACAGTGACCCACTTCTAACCTACTGTACAGCAGAGCGACATCCACTTACCCACCTTTTTTTTAATTAATTTTTTTTTTGTACGAAAGTAGTCGAAATAATGCTTCGATTTTCAACTTCTGTATCTTGATCAATGGGAAAGTGAATATTGTTGTTACATTGGGAAGGTCAAAATTTAAAATTCCCAGAAATTTTCAAAATCTACGAGAAAAACAACATAAAACTTAATGAAAAACGAGAATTTTTACGCAAAATCGGTTTTCCACAAAATCGTTTTAGTTTTTGGTCTAAAATAGATGAAATTTTCACTG
>NW_021759401.1:3177-4078 GCF_005508785.2 Acyrthosiphon pisum
TTTTTTTTTTATAAGCATTTAAAGTTCAAATTTTGACAAAATGTATCATATTTAAAATTTAATATTTATTTTGTAGTTCAAAATTTATAAAATATTCAACTTTTATAGCTAAGGATTGAAAATTTAAAACAAGGGTCCACGTAAATGTATAGTTAAATATATTATAAATTACTTTATTCACAATAATATCATAAAATATACTTAGTAATATCATAGGCTGACTGACCGTTTTCACTCAGAATCGTTTTTCTTGTACAATGATTATATTACATCATTGAATTAAAATTTAACACCAACCATTACATTGAACCACTTGTAACTTACTGTACAGCAGAGCGACTTTTTAATTTTTTTTTTACATATTTTAATAAAAATAATAACATATTTATGTACATAATATTTTGATTTTTATATTACAAGAAAGTCCGTTTCATAATTATTACATTGTTATTAAGTAAGTACATTATTATATATAGATTATTAGATTATTACGTTATTACATTATACAATTTATAAGTTATTACACAGAATATGTTTACAATATATACAATTAATTACAAATACAATTATTTACATTAAGTTTGAAGGTATACAGATATACTTATACACCTTTAAGATATACGCGAATTGGCACATAACATGTGGTGAAAAGCCGAGATAATAGTGGGAGGTGACTTTTCAAAACTATATTATGATATAATATATTTCACTGGTCTATGACGTTGATATGATTATGAAATTAATGAAATTACGAATATGATTACAATATATACAATTAACTAAGTACTTAGATTTTTTTAAATCTATGCTATTATTTTGCAAGTTATTTGCAAGTATTTGCAAGTCTATTTTTAGAATTTGCAAGTCCAAACTTTCATCGTAAAACCCAAAAATGTAAAGA
>NW_021759402.1:0-1276 GCF_005508785.2 Acyrthosiphon pisum
CAAAATAACTAAAATAGTTATTCTAGGTTTTCTAATATGTAATTTCGTCCAAAATTGAACTTAAAATGACTATAAAAATAAACTGTGCTTATACATTTTTTAGATTTTTTGGTAACAGTATTAACTACATACGTGGAATCTTGTTTTAAATTATCAATCTTTGGATATAAAAGTTGAACATTTTATAAATTTTTAACTACAAAATAATTATTCAATTTTAATTTTAATTTGATCAAAATTCGATTTATTACATTTTCAAATCTTAGATTTAAAAAGAAAAATGTTTATGAATTCTTAACTCAAAATAATTTTTACATATTTTGTCAATTTTTTAACTTTATAGGCTAAAAAAAAATTGACTAAGGATTTTTAATATTTTTCAAATGTCATTGTAACAATATAGTAGGAGCCTTGTATTAAATTTTCAAGTATTTTTACTCAACAAATAAAGTTTTATTGACATTCATAGAAAAAAAACTTATTAAATTGGAAACTGAAATTGTCCGTAAACAGCTCAAAACAAATCAAAATATTTTGAAAATTTTTGAAAATTTTATCATGTATAGAAAATGAAAATATCATAGACTTATAATATATAGACCGCGCATTAGTGAAATACAGGGGCGGACTGGGAGGTAAACAGCCCAGTATTCTATACAACTAAACGGCCCAAACCCCTTTATAACAGCTTCTTTATGAATACCTACTTTTTCGGGTATAAATTATAAATAGACAATAGCTGGTTATAATATGATACACTTTATAAGAATCATAAATGTATATAATCCTTTTGATATTTTTGATGTTTGTTTACAATTGTTTTTATCATTTATTTTATTGTCGCAATTCATACTCTTATTAAACCAAAATCATCTTTATTAATTTCAGAATCGTCGCGTTATTATAGTCATTACTTTTAATATAAACTTTATATAAATGTCATCATTCTGTTCTCTTTTTCAACAAATCTACAATATTTTATAAATATTTGCAAATGATTGAATAATTGTAGTTTAGCAATCACTTTCTGGCGGTCGATGTACCAACCAAATCAGATAAAGTGTTTAACCATTTTTCTGAATGAAACTGATTTTTAAAATTGTTGCTTAAAGAATTATAATACACTATAGTTACAACATACCTAATATGCTCATACAATTATTATTATTATAAACTTATGGTTCGACTATGAATTATTGTAGCATTGTACCAACTAATAGCAGTGTTTTTTAATTTTTACTGTTTCGTATTTAAAAATAAATTTAAATAAATGTAT
>NW_021759403.1:0-861 GCF_005508785.2 Acyrthosiphon pisum
TTTTGTAAAATATGATAAATTATAGACTATAGCACATAGACAGGTGTATAACTTTATACCTATTTGAAATAATAATTTACAATATAATATTGGTATCAATTTATATTAAGACAAAAATTGTTAGGACTGTAATATTATTGTCATTAGATTTAAGATGTTGTATAATCTAACTATTGTATACTCATTTTATTTTTAATCAAATGCAGGCTAATATCCCTTAATTAGAAAAAACCTTAAAAACAATGAAATGTATACTTTA
The DNA here is from genome assembly GCF_005508785.2 of Acyrthosiphon pisum. Classification (NCBI taxonomy): domain Eukaryota; kingdom Metazoa; phylum Arthropoda; class Insecta; order Hemiptera; family Aphididae; genus Acyrthosiphon; species Acyrthosiphon pisum. The sequence goes on from NW_021759403.1 coordinate 260, forward strand.
TATTTATATATTTATAGGCAGGGCTAGGATCTATGTGTAACAGCATGTTTTTTTTGCTACTTCTGATTATTGATTTTGTCAATAATGTCCACGAATCACCTCATGATGAGATAAATTGTGGTATTTTTATTTTGCATGTTTTTGCATATTTTGGATAAAATGCCTATTAGGTAATGCATATATTGAATAAAATTAATATTATTGCATATTTCGATTATAAGAATGTAAAAAATGCATGTTTTATAGTATATTTTGTAAAACTTGGTTTTTTGTTAAAATATAAATTTTATTTCATGTAACACGCACGTAGTTAGGTAATATGAATTATACATTTTATTTATAAATTATATTATTTTTAGACAAACAGCCTAGGTATCTGATGTATTTTAATAAATAAATATTTTTTTGTAACTATATTTTAGTGTTTATCTTATAATAAATTAAATGCATATTTTTGCATATTTTGGTTTATAAAATGCATATTTTACAATTTTTTATTGCATATAAATCCTAGCCCTGTTTATAGTGTAGATTTTTAAATATTTTTTTACACATTGGCTAAATATTAATTTTTTTTTTAATATCTCAGTTGTTAAGCAAAA
>NW_021759404.1:0-976 GCF_005508785.2 Acyrthosiphon pisum
AGTGCTTGCAACAGAGAGTATAAGATGGAGAGATTCTTTACTCTTGTTCGCTGTTACAACTTATAAGTACTTGATCCCTGCTGCAAGCACTTTCTCACCGTTGCAAGTACATACTGACTCACTGTTAGAAGTCCTTACTCCTTGCTTGCTCTTGCAAGTACCTACTTGCTCACCGTTACATTAATTCTGTTATTGTTTGATAGTAAATATATTTTAACGAACAAAATTAGAATTATAAGACATAATAGGCAGTGCCGCAACTACATAATAAGTGGCCCGTGTGCGATATTTTTTTGGGCCCGTTCCTAAATGAATTTTTATTGTATGTATTATATAATATTGTTTTGATATTATTCTTGGTATAACACGACATTTTAATAGTTTATAAATAAACACTAATAAGTAATAACATTACTTTTATGGCACGTCGTCACTCGACAACCCTCGTCGTTTTCGAGTATCAGTCAGTTGTTCTCCTGACAATTCGACAAACAATAACCCATAGACGCGATAAAAATAGATCTTATAGAAAAATTAATAGTAAGTATCTACTAAGAAAGTATGAAACGTTGACACTTGAATACATCTTGATACCCACCTTTTTCTAACATAGTACACACTACATACGTGATTCTATCTAGTACCATTTGATTTTATAATATACTAAAACTTACCATTCTATTTTAACATACTTAATCTAATAAGTAATATTAGTATACCTACAACTACATTAATGTTTTAACTTTAAAAAAAAATGATCGTGAGTAGGTAACTATTAAGTTTTGCGTTTTTAGACAATTTTAGTGTCTGCTCCAGGTTGGGCCCGGGGCCCCCCAAATTAATGTATGTAAGCCTTGGGGCCCGTGTGCGCGGCACGCTCTGCACACCCGGTTTTTTGCGGCACTGATAATAGGTATAGGTGTATAGCTATATTTTATTTTTGCATTTCTTACATAATGTATAGTCAAACTTGCGC
>NW_021759405.1:0-391 GCF_005508785.2 Acyrthosiphon pisum
GCGTGGATCGTGGGGCGCGGCGTCACGCCATACAAAATGATAAATTAAATAATGCAATAATGCATATGCTAATGCATCAAATTGCATGCAACAGGAAATAGAAATAAATAAATAAGAATAGTAAACTAGATTTGTGTGAATCAAAATCTAGTCTAAGCTACTGAAATATAATATAGTAAACAATACATTTAACGTAACTGAAAATTACAATTATAATTTGTTTAAAAACGCTTATCAGATATACGTTTTAACGTTTTCCCCGATTTCCTTAAGGGGATTCGATACCGTGATTTTCTGTTTTCGTCTAACACACGTATGACATAGTATTTTAGACGTGTTTTTTGCCAAAGATACCAATTGATCTAATGAAGCGATAAGAATTCTGAAAACA
>NW_021759406.1:0-2003 GCF_005508785.2 Acyrthosiphon pisum
GAAAAATTCTATTATTGAAGTATTATTTAAATTTCTTTTTGGTTTATGTGATACAGGCGTTTTCAATCTACAGCTTTTCACATGTCTGTTCCAATTTGTAGGGTTCATGTCTCCTCTTTCGCGTCCACAAATTTCGCAATTTTTCATTGTTCACAAATCAACTTTAAAATATATGAAATTATAAAACAAACCATTAATATTAAATATTTGACACTTTGATTAATTTATTAATGAATAATAATTAATAACTTTTACTTACCGGTCGCCGTTTTAAATAAAATAGAAAATTCAAAATTGAATGTTTGTATTCTAGTTTCTCGTATAAATTGTTTTTACTTTCAAACGTTCAAAGCACAACGTTAAACACTTATACTAGTTATACTGTAAAAGCCACACGGACACGGCACACATTTACTATTTAAATAAGTACCATCGTTCAGCAGTAATAATCGTAATGATTGAGTTGATAGACAATAAGTCAATACACATTAATAACAGTACAGACTCTGGCTTAGTGCCGGTGGACGTCTGGTTGACTGATAGCAAATAATATTACGCGAATATAATTATTCCAAAATCCCAAAAGGTTTTTATAAATATCATTCAATACAGTTTTGTTATCTTTATAATACCTAGTCAATCGTCGACATTCAACCTCCACCACCAAACTAAAATCATAATAATGTAAAAATAGTTGGTCAGTCGTTGTCTAATGTCTAAAAATAAATTATCACTAGATGTATAGATAATATTTATAATTTATTTAATATATTATTATATCTTGTTCACATATTTTTGTATAATTGTATCTATATTAATTATTCTATACATCTTACAAATAAACAGTTAGTTATTAGTTATACCTTATACTAATTACAGTTTACAATAAAACATATTTATTTATATTATAAATTATTAAATCTACAGATTATAGTGTTCCAACTTCCAAATGCCACCAGGCACCCACCCCAAAAATAAGTGTGGCTTAAGCCACACTAGGTATAACGTGTGGGCGCCACTGCTGATAACCAACCAAGTTCGCCAGTTTTCGATAATAACGCATATTTAAATTCGATTAGGGAGAAAGAAGCGTTAAATAAGACTTTAACTCCAAATTCCGATTTATTAAACAAAAGAGCAAGGCTAAGAACTGATTCAAACGTTGTACATACGGAATTAACGGAATTTCGAAAAAGACGTACGAGTAAAATATTAACCGAAATGGATTTAGACAGGTGTAAGGCTCTTATACCGACCTGCACAGGTGCCAAAAATGTATCAGAATTTATTAACGCATGCGAAATCGCAATCGAAGCGGTGGAAAAACCGAACAAAGAATTACTGATAAAAATAATCAATTCGAAATTATCTGGTACCGCTTTGGAAGCTTGCAAATATAGGGACACTAGTACCTGGGAAAATATCAAAACAATTTTGAAGGGAGCCTTCGAACATAAAGCGTCAGAAAGGGCACTTACAATAGTGTTTAAATTCAACTTGTTTATCATATTTTACAATTTTAAATAAATAATACATCAACCACACACTGTTGATCATTTTGACGCTACTACCATCATCCCATACTGTCCCCATCTCCTGTAAGTCGGGTGCACGCAACAGTATTATCGAAATAACGATGTTATCAGTAGATGTGATACCGCGATTGTTATTGAATGTTATTATAAGAAATACGTTGTTAATATTGGTTTAAATTTGAAACATAATGGCAATACATGCATAAAAAAGCGCCGGGAAAAACAAAAGAAAAATTAAGGAAAAACGGGAATTTTTACGGAAAATCGATTTTTCACAAAATTGAATTTGGTTTTTGGTGTAACTTTAAAAAAAATTACCGTAGATACATGAAATTTTGACTGAATGTTAATCTTAGCATTTTCTATACACCATAACATTTTCAAAATATTTTGATGTATTTTGAGCTCTTTACGGACATTTTTATTTTCCATTTTTTTTTAGTTTCTTTTCTAAAATATCAATACAAA
>NW_021759407.1:0-406 GCF_005508785.2 Acyrthosiphon pisum
GCTCTTGTATGAGATCTCACCAGTTTACTCCCTGCCGCCACGGGGTTTTTTCATAGGTTTACTTCACAACAGTTTTGACGATTCAAACAAAAATTGATAAAAAAAAAACTAGTAATGATATCTGCATGCTTGTTACACCATCTGAAAGTGGCAACACTGTACTTTTCAAATCCGACGAAAAAGTACCGAATATTGAGACTCCGTAGGAGATCTCACTAAAATCGATTTCAGTGAGATCTCATATGGAGTCTCAATATTCAGTACTAGTAATTTTTTTGAGATCCCAAATAAAATCTCTTGGCAGGCAATTGAAATTTTCAAAAAAAACCTTTGCAGCCAAGTTGTTAAGAAAAATCTCAGAGGCAATTGCCTCTGAATTTACCGTTCACCACGCCACTGCGGGCGA
>NW_021759408.1:0-1353 GCF_005508785.2 Acyrthosiphon pisum
AAATCATGAAAAAGTTTTAAAATAATAAGAATTAATCCATAAATTTAAAAAAATTCAAATTCCTCCACAAAATGCAACTGTTTGTTTTTCTTTCGGCATTGTTAAAATAAAATATGAATAATGTGTACAGTAGTAACCAACCTTACCTCACATGAAAACACTAAAACAGGAAATTGAATGGATAAATGCATACGACTCATACGATTAAACTCATCGGCGAGTGTAAGAAAACTATACTGTAGAGTGTAGCAATGTACAAAATTATAAATGCTGGTTGGTGAGAAGCTGCCACTTTATACGGTGGAGGATGGTAGTGGTACACTGTTTCCGCGATATTTCGTAAAACGCATAAAATCTAAATAAGTATGTAGGTACTAGGACATTAGGTACACACTCACTGAATAAAATTAAATCAAAACACTATAATTTTGTTAACAGGAAAGTAAATAAGAAACAAGAAACATTTCAAATATTTGTCTAAAAAATATTTTCATGAAATAATATGCACTAACGACTGTAAAAAATCGACTATATGCCAAATATGCCTTTACACACAAAACATGCAAAAACATGCACTATCAAACTTCATATTATTATTACTATTGTTATGAAACGGATTTGTATCTCAGCTAGCATGTTTTCCTGTGTAGCAAAAAAAACATGCAGATGCATGAACTTACGAGCCCTGCAAATAACTAATGAATTTTTTTTTTAAATTTGAAACACATTACTTTGTCAATTATAATGTTATTATATTATACATAATTTATATAATTTCTCATTACTTTTTTGAAATCATCCATTCTTTGAAAATATCCAATATTGGTTCCAAATTTCCAATATTACTCTGATTTGTTTCAAGTTTACCAATACGTGACAATTCTATGTGGTATGAGCGCGTTTACCTCTCACACCGGCATCGCTGGTCAATGGTGAACCAAGTTAGTAGTGAGTAGTCACCATTATTGGCTTAGTCGTGTGCCCACGTCTGTATGTGCGAACCGCTGGCTGAGACGACTGTCATATTATATCTTTTACGGTACTTGCGACGAGCGGGTGACCAATAGCTGATATTTTCCGTCGATAAATTTTTAATAGAGACAATGGAGGCGTCCGTCTTCGCATTTCTATTACTAAATGCTCCGTTTTCGTGGGTTTTTTTTCATTTTTCGCTATACTACGGAGGCGCGAGTGCGTGGATTATATTGTAGCGTTATGCCGCAGTGCGACGAAATTCCAAGCGTGAATCTCAATCTATATAACCAACATAAAACAGTTTTCCTATGAGTGCGTACCTATTATAATAATATTATAGTATTGTGCATTTATACCTACAGTGACGAAACGAGTCGT
>NW_021759409.1:0-1089 GCF_005508785.2 Acyrthosiphon pisum
CTATTAAATATTTATAATTAATCATTAATATTATTTACTGTATTTATTGTCTTTTGTTCTAATATGTTTTAAATTTTTTTGTGTGGTATTAGCCATATTACCTATTTAATAATTACTAATTATTACTAATTACAATCTTTTTTTTCCTTTTGAATATTTCGTAACGACAAATAGTTCCTAAGTTAATCACCTAGATGGTGCTAGTAGGCAGTCCATAACATATCGCGGTTTCGTAGCCGTTTTCTGCCTGTGCATAGCATAGGCCGTTGGGTAACCAGTATATCTTTAATCGTGGTACATACCATAGATAATATAAGAATGGATAGGACATGCCTATACCAGTTCCATATGAGGCCGTGTGCTTTTTTGGGGAAGAGAGAAAGTAAAGAGAGAAAGACAATATGAGGCTTTTTGAGGTTATGTGCAAAACTGTTTTATTAAATAGTAATGAATAAATATGATAGTCAGTTATATTTAGATATTTGTCAGTTTGTATTTTGATTGTTTTGCCACCTGTACCTGGAAAATGGAAATTGGAAAATAATATTTTAACAAAATAAAATTATGTTATTTAATATTCATTATTATTTATCAATTATCACATCAATATTCGCCCCATATAACCTTAAAATAGTATCACTAAATTTTCATGTGATAAGTTCTTATGTCCTATCCATTCTTATATTATCTATGCCATAGACCTAAACATTAATGGACGTATATTTACGAAGAACTTTGTATTTAAAGATAAAAACTAATATATTTTATTGATTAGTTTATTTATTAATCTATTAATATAAATAATTTAGTTTATGTATGAAGATATCAATTTCTATTCGGGTTTTTAAGGACTTTCTGCGTCCCCGCTCGGACCTTATTCGCGTTCCCCGCTAAATTTACAGGCCGCGCGCGGCCGTACTTGTTGCCGGCGGGCCTGCCGCGGCGGAGATTACGTGCAAACCGAGTGCCGCCGTCACGTGTGTTTATCGATAAATTTTTAGAAAAGTGGAGTTTTACCACTTTATACGTCGCGTAGTTATATTACTATATACAGGCACTAATACAGCGTCAACAGTTCAATTTTTTTTA
>NW_021759410.1:0-474 GCF_005508785.2 Acyrthosiphon pisum
CAATGATATAATATCACTGTATAAGAAAACCCTTTCTGAGCGGAGACGGTATATCAGTCTATGTATTAGACATATATGTACTTATCTATGGTATTAAAAAAAATTGACCTATAATAGGTACCTATAATAAATTCCAAATTAATCATATCATAATATCTATTAGGTACTTATAAGTTATAACGCGTTATACATCAACAAAAAACCGTGGTAAAATCATAGATATATAATAGTATACTTTAGAAGTTTCAAGTACCCACGAATAATATTATACAATCACAACAAAATAACTAAAAGAGTTATCCTAGGTTTTTAATATGTAATTTCGTCCAAATTTGTACTTAAAATGACTATAAAAATAAACTGTGTAAATGTATTTTTTAGATTTTTTGGTAACAGAATTAATTACTTACGTGGAATCTTGTTTTAAATTTTTTAATTCTTAGATACAAAAATTGAACATTTTATACATTTTTA
>NW_021759411.1:0-942 GCF_005508785.2 Acyrthosiphon pisum
GTTTTAACATTTATTTTTCAATAAAATAAATAAATAAATCAATACATTTTTCTCGAAAATTTTTCCAAAGTTGAGTACTCGACCAACACTATCAATTAGTACCTATGTTTGGCAAAAAACACGTCTAAAATACTATGTCATGCGTGTGTTAGACGAAAACAGAAAATCATGGTATCGAATCCCCTTAACACTAATCAGCTACCTATCATAATTTTGTTATAAACTATGATATAGGTACGCATACCTTTAATACGCCTGTATTGTTGTTGTTTTAACTAGCATAACATATTATATTATGGATATTATTAGGTACGTCTAAAAATATTACTATAATGACGTTCTTAAAATAGGTAATAATAATAATAATATATTGTACTGCAGTTTATAACATGCACCGACATGGACCGTCCTCGGGATTTACCATTTGAGTGGTTGGCGAGCTGATTGCGTTGGCGGTGGCACTTGCAGCGGCGGCAGCAGCAGCGGCGACGGTGGTGGTGGAGACTGATCCGGCGGCCGGAGCGGCGTTGGTTACGGGGGCGGCTTCGGTGGCGGCGGTGGTGACCGAGGCAGAAGTAGCCGCTGGTTCGGCGGTGGTGACTGCCACTTCTGAGGTTGAGTCAGCCGCTACTGCTGAGTCAGCAGCCGTGGTCGAGTCTGCGGATGCGGCTGGCGCAGAATCGGTGGCAGCCGCCTCAGATGAAGCCGGCTCCAGTATTCTCGATGCAGCCAGGTCAGAGTCTGATGACGGCGAGGCCGGCGAGGACGACGTGTCAGCCGTCGGCAAGACCGTTGCTGTATCTTCGTCCTCGTCGTCCGTGGACGGTGGGAACGTGGGTAGCGTGATCGATATCCGCCGGCCTCCATTGCCACTAGATTCGCCACCGGCACCGCCAGTGGCGGCGGTGCCACCCGCACCGGCACCAGCTCCGCCGCCCCGGA
>NW_021759413.1:0-788 GCF_005508785.2 Acyrthosiphon pisum
AGGATTTCAATATTGTTGAAACAGTTAACGGGATGAGACGGCGCAATATCTCGCGGACGTTTAGCCGGGCGTGAGGCGTCTCCTGCTATAATATAATATAATAGCGGAAAACCTTGGTCATAACGCCATTAATAACGAAGGAAAGATGTCCACGGAAAGCTGCATGTTCCTACAATTTCCGTTAAATGTTACCGTCAAGGACGGAACTTTAACCATTATTGCCAGATGTCCCCTACGGTCTACGACAACAAAGATGTATGTATATAATATATAATATATATATAATAATAAATGCCGTTTCCGTCTCTCATTTTCTCTCACACACACTCTATCATCTTCTCGTAGAGTCAATTTGTGGCCAGGTTTAATGAACTTTAGCGCTTACAAACACCGGATACGTGTAAGGCATTAATTTTGTTTTTACCCCGATCGGTAAACCAAAAATTACCGCTTTACGACTTAATTATTTGTCATCAAAATAATATATTCTACAAATAATATTCCAGATTATTTAATAAATTATTCGATAAAATGTAAGTGTATTGAAGTCCTGCTTGGTCCGAGGTCGGGCTACACCAAGCTCTTCAAAACAAAAATGGACCGACTGTAAGAGAAATATGTAAATTTATAACTATATTATATTATATCAGTGGTTTGCAAACAAACGACGTACCGCGATTAACAAATATTTTACTTTTTAATGATGCTTTTATTAATAACGCTTAAATAAAATAGTTTAAGTAAATTAATATTTCATGGCTCCTAGTTTGAGAAATGTTGAGACAATC
>NW_021759414.1:0-823 GCF_005508785.2 Acyrthosiphon pisum
TTTTGACTGAATGTTTATCTTAGCATCTTCTATACACCATAACATTTTCAAAATATTTTGATGTATTTTGAGCTCTTTACGGACATTTTCATTTTCCATTTTTTTTTAGTTTTTTTTCTAAAAATATCAATAAAATTTTATTTGTTGGATAAAAAAGCTTGAAAATTTAATAGAAGGCTCCTAGTATATTGTTTCAAAGGCAGATGAAAAATATTAAAAATCGTTAGTCACAGTTTTTTTTTATAAGCATTTAAAGTTCAAAAAATGACAAAATATGGAAAAATCACGAAAATTTGCAAATTATTTCGAGTTAGAAATTCATAAAAATTTTTCTTTTTAAATCTAAGATATGAAAATGTAATACAAGATTCCTTATAAGATTATCTACCTTTATCAAACAAAAAATATCTGTAAGAAAGTCAAATTAAATTTTTATGATCGTTTGAAATTCAAATTTTTACAACATTGGATATTCACTCGATTTCTCATGTAGCGATTTCCTTATTTTGTTGTAATTCAAAAACGAATAACTTTAGATACATGAAAATTTTACTGAATGTTTATATTAGCATTTCCTATACGCCATACAATTTTGAAAATATTTTGACTCTTTTTGAGCTGCTTACGGACATTTTCAGTTTTCAATTTTTTTAGTTTTTTTTTTCTATAAATATCAATAAAGTTTTATCTGTTGGGCCAAAAAGTGTAAAAATTTAATACAAAGCTCCTGATATATTTTTACATATATTATTACGATGCCAGTTGAAAAATATTAAAAATACATAGGCACAATTTTTTTTTATAGCATTTAAAGATCAATTTT
>NW_021759415.1:0-2274 GCF_005508785.2 Acyrthosiphon pisum
TTTGTAAGCCGTCTAAAACTACTTGAATGACTTGACTATCTTGACAAGACAACAGAGCACAAAGGGGAGCAACAACGCCTGCACTGATAACACAATCTACTTGTTGACTATTTCCACTGATAGTTAAATTAGTAATTGCCCAGGCTGCTTCTTTTTGTGTTTGGAATTCACTCTACAATTATTGTAAAAATATAATAATATATAATATTATATTATAATGTATAATATATAAACAGGATTATATTAAAAACTAAATTTATCACCTTCGATAGATGTGTTATTATTTTTGGTATTAGACCAGCGTCTATGACAGCTTGAACTTGAACTTGATTTCCAGCGGTAACATTTGAAAGAAACCAAACAGCTTCCTACAAAAATAAAATTTTTTTACTATGTTAAACATACTAAATTCTTTGATATTTCATACAATATAAAATATAACTACAACCTAGACTTCTAATACCACATATTATGAGTTATAACAAAGGTATAATATTATAGTAATAATATATATTATAACAACAAAAGAAAGGAATACAATATATCAAATTATGGCGCATGCTTTGGTTCTAAATATTATTACAAGGGTTTGTAATCTCAATAATAACTGAAGGAGATGTAACTGCACAATATAATATATATACAGTAGACGCCGCTTATAAGACTCACGGATATAAGTTCAGTCGCTTATTAGACTCAAAATCGTCTGGAACGGTCCGGACGTATCCAATACATTAAAAAAAAAATCGGTTATAAGACTCAACACTTCGGTTATAAGACTCAAATTTCGTAAAATAAAATAGTAGAAAACAAACTTTTTTGGTTATACTTTAGAATAAATTGGTATTGAAAGTAAATAATATCGTGTTGATTATTTCTAGTTTCTGTTGGTACATAATAACGTATAATAATTTTTATCGCAGATAAAAGTTCACATTTATCGCAACGATTATCGTTATTATAGTGTACTGATTATCTGGTGGCTATATTAGAAGAAAAATAAAAAACAAACTAAAATTACAAATTATATGTACCTAATATGTATTTACGTTTAATTATTTTAATGTATTAAAATCAAAGCAAAATACGTAGTAAAATAAAAAATAAATAATATAATAATATGTATAATAATATAATAAATATGTAGTAAAGTAAAAAATAATATGTATATATAAATACGTAATTAATTTTTTTTTTTCCACTTCGCCTATAAGGTTCATTCGGTTATAAGACTCACTTTGTGCTGGTCCCAAAGTGAGTCTTATAAGCGGCGTCTACTGTATATAATTATATATTATACGCACAACACGCTAAAATTAACGTAGCTGCGCATATTTATAGTATACGAGGTTATGTGTTGGACAGTACTCTGCATCCACAAACCAGAAATGTGGATTATCACACATTATGGCAACACAACATGCACATTCCAAATTAACACCAAGAGAACCCAGGTGAGGGATACGGAATATATAATGGAACCAGAATTACAATCCAAAAGTGATTACCCAGAATAAGAGCAGGCACATTCACATCACCCAGATGATTTTTTTTACACTAAGAAAATATTTTTTTTGAATTAATAAACACTGTGATTTTGGATTTCTGAGTTCTTCTTTTTTCAACTACAAGGCTACTTCCTTTTCAAATCACTATTTTGGGTACATGGGGTACCTAACCTATTTTATTTTTGAGATATAAAAGAGAAACAAATATTTTTTCTACATTTCTAATAACAAAGAATATTTAATTAAATACCTTGCATATTTTTTCTTTTGAATGAGAAAGTAAAGCTGGAAAATGACATAATGCACCAGCATCAAGAACTATTTGTGTTTGTTCATCAGTTCCTGTAACAATATTTCCTATTGCACGCAATGCAGCTGTTTGTACCTGAACATTTATTTTAAATATGGAATAACTGTTGTATTATAATTATAGTTCAAAATTAATATGTAATTAAACAAACCTTCACTTCTTTGTGTGACAATAGCGGTATAAGATTAGGTACTATACCACTCTCAATAACTCTTTGAATTTGATCGTTTCCTCCATCTGTCAAATAACTGATAGCCCAAACTGTATCAACAAGAATCTTAAAAAAAAAAAAAAATTAATAAGCTATTAAACATCACATCACTGAAAATAATTTTAAAAGTAAATTATAATTACATTAATATCTTTATTATTAATCAAATAATTAAGTGCAGGAAGAAGTTCATCTATAACATGTTGTGCGGGTGGTGGGTCTTTATTTCGACACAAGTTAACTAT
>NW_021759416.1:0-1115 GCF_005508785.2 Acyrthosiphon pisum
GATGGGAAAGTGAATCTAGTTGGTGCATTCGGGAGGTGAAAATTTGAAATTTCATATAGTTTTCAAAAGCGCAGTGAAAAACAAAAGAAAAATTAAGGAAAAACGGGATTTTTTACGCAAAATCTATTTTCGAGAAAATTGAATTTGTTTTTGGTGTAACTTTAAAACGAATGACTGTAGATACATGAAATTTTCACTGGTTGTTTATATTTCCATTTTCTATACATGATAAATTATTTTGATTTGTTTTGAGCTGTTTACGGACAATTTCAGTTTCCAATTTAATTATTTTTTTTGTCTATGAATGTCAATAAAACTTTATTTGTTGAGTAAAAATATTTGAAAATTTAATACAAGGCTCCTACTATATTGTTACAATGACATTTGAAAAATATTAAAAATCCTTAGTCACAGTTTTTTAGATTCTGAGTGGAACGATGAATGTATTGATTTTACAATGATGTGTGTTTTTTTTTTTATTTTTTTTTTATTTTTTATTTTTTGTCTGTCATCACCTTTTAGGACAGTAAAACTGCTTCGATTTTCTTCAACAGTAACTTTTATGATTGGAAAGTGAATCTAGTTGGTACTTTGGGGGGTCAAAAGTAAAAATTTCCCAGTAGTTTTCAAAAGCGACGTGAAAAACAAAAGAAAAATTAAGGAAAAACGGGAATTTTTACGCAAAATCGATTTTTAACAAAATCGATTTTGGTTTTTGGTGTAACTCTAAAACAAATGACCGTAGATATATGAAATTTTCACAGGTTGTTTATATGTGCATTTTCTATACACGGTAAAATTTTGAAAATATTTTGATTTATTTTGAGCTCTTTACGGACATTTTCTTTTTCCATTTTTTTTTAGTTTTTTTTCTAAAAATATCAATAAAATTTTATTTGTTGGATAAAAAAGCTTGACAATTTAATAGTAGGCTCCTAGTATATTGTTTCAAAGGCAGATGAAAAATATTAAAAATCGTTAGTCACAGTTTTTTTTTATAAGCATTTAAAATTCAAAAAATGACAAAATATGGAAAAATCACGAAAATTTGCAAATTATTTCGAGTTAGAAATTCATAAAAATTTTAATTTTTAAATCTAAGATATGAAAGAGTA
>NW_021759417.1:0-896 GCF_005508785.2 Acyrthosiphon pisum
TATTTTTTTATAATATATATATATTTTATTTACATGTTTGTTTTATTTTGAATAACGAACGACAATCGGCATTTAATAGTTAATTAATTATATAATAATGACAAGGTAAAAACAATAATAATAGTAAAAAGGTATATAAATAAGAAGTAATACACAGTATTACGTAGTTAATTATAGTCTAGGTACGAAATTGTGGGTTGTTGTTATAATCAGTATTCAATTGACATCATATATCCTATCTTTTACCATACGTGTTCGGAGTGGCGCAACAAGCGGGGGTGTTGGGTGGTACTTACACTAGGGCCCCAGAGTACCTGACATTTTTGAGGGCACCATTTGATGTGTTTGTGGTAATGGAAATTCCCAAAAATAATATTTAAAAAAAGTTATTAAGTTCTAAAATAATTTACTCAAAATATATTGATATTTAAAAATATTCTAAAAATTAACAACATGACTTAGATAAATGTTTTTATCATCAAAAATGTTCTTATAATGAGATTTACAAATTGGATATTTTGAATTTTTCAAAAAAAAAAAAATTTTAATACAAATTTAAAAATTATTATGTATTTTCATTTTTCAGTATTAAAAGTAAAAATAATTTTTTTTATATTATACGTATAGCGCAAGTGACTATAAATTATATATATAAAACATTGTTTAAATGTTGATTAGAACAAAAGTTATTTCATCTGTCAGGTCTTCCTGTTACACTCGCTGTATATAATTTAAAATTAGTATAGTAAGTATATCACATTATGATATTTTGAGTCCAATCTTAATTTATTTTTCATTGCCTATAACAGTTACATCAGCTGAAAGATAGTTTTCTAAAAAAGAAACTTATCAAAAATTACCTAACAAATTCAATGAGTCATATCGACTATCGACAT
>NW_021759418.1:0-6946 GCF_005508785.2 Acyrthosiphon pisum
CTCAATCAATCCGTGAATACCGCACACATTGATATATATCATTAATGTATACATTTATCAGTGTTTGGAAGGAACGAGTTCCAAAAGGAACGGATTCCTGGAACAAATTCCTTTTTAAAGAACTTCACGATGAACGAATTCCTTTTTATAAATAAAGAACGAGAAAATGAACTAAAAATAATTTAAGGAAAAATAACAAAATTGTTCGTTCCTTTCTAGTTCCAATAATGTACACAGATAAGTATGTAAAAATTTAAATTAAGATATATTTTTTGATGTGTATAATGGAATTTGCTAATAAGCCAAAAATTTAATTTTGAAGAAAATCTCAAAATATATAATAATATAAATAAATAATATAATAAACATATAAAATATGAACCTACTTGTAGTTATATATTATAAATAAAAATTAAAGAAGTATGCATAATACGAAAAAAAAAAACATAAATGATTAAATTAGAATTTTTATTTTATTTGGAACTAAAAAAGGAACTCGTTCATTTTCGAATGGAACGACAAAGGAACGAATTCTTTTTTTTTAAGGAACAAGGAACAGAACGAATTCCTTTTTTTCAAAAAAGAACGAGGAATGTAACGAATTCCTTTTTATAAGGAACTTGACAAACACTGACATTTATCTAAAATAACATTATCGTTTAGTACCGCATACCAGTTAATCATATTTAATCAAGATTACAAAATCATAAAAATAAAACTTTCGGGATTATACGCAGATTGCTATATAACTACACGTTACTTATTTCATCAGATAAGATACAATTATTATGGTTTTAATTTTCCTAATAAGTTAACAACATTTAGTGTGATTGCGTCTCTCTTCGACTTCACGTACATTTATATTTTATAGTGATATATTAGTTATATATTTTATAGTGAAACGGACGTAGTGATACAAGTGTACACAAATAATTAAGGTGCGCAATCAATAATTTACCAAAAAAATACATTTCGACTTTTTCACACAAATAAAAATTTCGAGGACTTGCGTTACAATAATAAGTTCTGTAGTGTGATGGTGACGAAAAATTCAACTATAAATGTATTAATCAAACAAAATAAAAGTAAACATGACCACGAAAAAAATGAAATGAATACAGATTTAAAAAAAATTCGATGTGCCGTTAAACGTAAATCACAATTACAATTATACGATAAACCACTAAAAATTTAAAATTATTATGAATTATGTATGTCTTCAGTGAGTGCAGATAATATTGGTGCTATGAGACAATCTATGTATAGTGAAAGACGGAAACTTCTACCCCCTTTGCCAGTGTCACTATTAGATGCTTTTAATAAGATAATGGAATCAAACATCACACTAAACAATGGTGAACAATTTGTGTTTGTGAATGAGTCTGCTCAAATAATTATAGTGACATGTAACACAAATCTCCAATTTTTATGTAATGAAACTAAATTTAGTTTATTTAATTTATTTTTTTAGCAGACGGAACTTTCACTTATTATCCGAAACATTTTTACCAACAATATACTATCCACGGTGTTTGTAAAAAATATTACGTACCACTTTTTTTTTGTTTTTTACCATCAAAAACAAAAGAAATTTATAAACAAATGTGGGAAACATTCGGGAAACAAACGGCGCAGAAAGTTACCATGGTCAACTTAGGCATGAATTTTATTTTCCGCATCTTACAATATTTAATTTAGTAAGAACATGAATTTAAAATAATAAATATACTTTTATAGTTATCTTTAATTTTTTTTATTTTTTTTAAATAGATGTGTTGAAACAACAACGGGTAATGACTGAAACCAAATTTCGACTCATACGAAACGGCAACGTGAATCGTACACGAAAAGTATGTAGGGAGAAAGAAAAATTAATTTTAAAAGTATATGATCGTTTCATTAACAACGAAATTAGTTTAATTGATTATTTAAAACATTAGGGTATAAATTTATTTCAATTTAATTGTATACTGAATTATTTTTAATTAATACTAAATTATTTTTAATAACAATAAAATATGTTTAATTTTTACTTGTCAATCAAATGTGTGTGGTATTGAACGGTGAAAAATGTGCGGTTATGAAAACCGCCGTTATCAAACTATTAGGTAATAATAGTAATAACATTATCTGTGTTTTCTCGTTGGTTATTTACGGTAATTTAATTTTTTAAGTGAGTTTAAATATGATTATATTTTAAAATGCGCATAAATCACTCAAAAATTAAAATATCGTACAAAAACTACGTGAAAATACAGATGATGTTCTTACCTAAAGTTTGATAACAGGTCAATTCACTCTAATATCAAAACTGACAGCACACTATCGAAACTTTCGAATGAAAATTTGTTATGTTGTAATTGCGGAAGACGGGGACAACATATAACATCCCCCTTTATGCAATACACTAAGTCCAAATAAATTGATTTTCTTTTAAGTAAAGTGGTTGTTTATGAATGGTGGTAGATAATAAGACACCATGAAATTTATAATTCTTATTATAGTTAAAATACAAATTACTAAGTTAGACTGTATTTCGCATGTATTTAATTGTTGACCTGGCACAACCTAAATTAATCAAAATTAATTAATGTTCATACTATTAGTACAATTATTATAATATTACTCTATTTTGTTACAATCAAACATATATAATTTTTTTTTAATAAAGAAAAATGTTACTAATTTTTTTATTTTCGTTTTGAATTATCTAATATAATATAATTATTTTAGATTCTGAGTGGAATGATGAATGTATTGATTTTACAATGATGTGTGTGTTTTTTTTTTATTTTATTTTTTTTTTTGTGTCTGTCATCACCTTTTAGGACAGTAAAAGTGCTTGGATTTTCTTCAACAGTACCTTTTCTGATAGGAAAGTGAATCTAGTTGATACTTTGGGGGGTCAAAAAGCGCCGTGAAAAACAAAAGAAAAATTAAGGAAAAACGGGAATTTTTACGCAAAATCTGTTTTCGAGAAAATTGATTTTGGTTTTTGGTGTAACTTTAAAACGAATGACTGTAGTTACATGCAATTTTCACTGGTTGTTTATATTTCCGTTTTCTATACATGATAAATTTTTCAAAATATTTTGATTTGTTTTGAGCTGTTTAGGGACAATTTCCGTTTCCAATTTAATTAGTTTTTTTTCTATGAATGTCAATAAAACTTTATTTGTTGAGTAAAAATACTTGAAAATTTAATATAAGGTTCCTACTATATTGTTACAATGAGATTTGAAAAATATTAAAAATCCTAAGTCACAGTTTTTGTAACCTAATTATTTTGAGTTTATAATTCGTCAACATTTTTCTTTTTAGAACTAAGATTTTAAAATGTAATAAAAGATTCCTTATAGGATAATCTAACTTTATCAAAAAAAAAATGTCTGTAATAGAAACTCAAATTAAATTTTTATGAGCGTTTGAAATTCATATTTTTACAACATTTGATATTCACTCGATTTTTTACGTAACGATTTTCTTATTTTGTTGTAATTAAAAAACGAATGACTGTAGAAACTAGAAAATTTCACTGAATATTAGCACTTTATATATACGATACAATTTTGAAAATAATTTGACTCTTTTTGAGCTGTTTACGGACATTGTAAGTTTTCAATTTTTTTAGTTTTTTTTTCATTAAATATCAATAAAGTTTTATCTATTGAGCCGAACAGTCTAAAAAATTAATACAAGACTCCTGATACATTGTTACAATAGCAGTTGAAAAATATTAAAAATACATAGGCACAATTTTTTTTTATAATCATTTGAATTTAAAATGTTGACAAAATTTATCAAATTTAAAATTGAATAATTATTTTGTAGTTAAAAATTTATAAAATGTTTAACTTTTATATCTAAGGATTGAAAATTTAAAACAAGATTCCACGTAAATATTTAATTCTGTTGCCAAAAATTCTAAGAAATAACAAGCACAGTTTATTTTTATAGTCATTTTAAGCTCAAATTTGGACGAAATCACATATTAAAAAAACCTGGAATAACTATTTTAGTTATTTTGTTGTGATTGTATAATATTATTTGTGGGTACTTGAAACTTCTAAAGTATACTATTATATATATTTATGATAGTACCATGGTTTGTTGTTGATGTATAACGCGTTAACTGATGGATATTGTGATATGATTAATTTGGAATTTATTATTAATACCTATTATAGGTCAATTTTATTTAATACTATAGATAAGTATACCTATAATAGGTATGTCTAATACCCAGACTGACAAACCATCTCCGCTCAGAATCGTTTTTCTTATACAGTGATATTATATCATTGAATTCAAATTTAATACTATCCATTATACAGTGACCCACTTGTAACCTACTGTACAGCAGAGCGACATCCACTTACCCACCTTTTTTATATATGTTTATAATGAATGATTATACCTCATCAATTTAATTATAACTTTTCAATAATAATTAAAATAATAATATTTTATAGATTAAATAGAGACTTAATCAATTTTGCATATTATTAGTTTAACTATATATTCTATGAATTATCAAAGACTCATACAAGTCATAACTCGAGTTATGATCATAACGCATTAAGTCTACACGTGTGTTCTGCGTATTTGGGAAATTATCGATTGGACTTAGTTGAAAAATTGTTTATTTTAAATCTTTAAATAACATTGGGAATTAGTTGAATGTAGCATATTGTAGATAATATTTTTAAGCAAAATTCTGTATAATAATAAACCTGAAAAATGTTTGGACTTTGCATGAACGGGGACGATAATATGCAGGGACGACGACCTCTTAACAATAATTATTTACTACTCTATTACTACAACTACTACTCTAAAAAACAATAAATTACTAAAAGTACAATTTTTTTTTTTGTAAATACACAAAATAACTCACTTTATTCCGGTTTGATGAATCCACGGAACTGGTGATACCCAACATTTCAACAATATATCGTTTCGGTGCTCCAAATTATTTATATATGAATGAATGGACTTTTTTCCGTAATACCGTGTCCACGAACACTCCAACTGTGATCTTAATTTGTGATTAAACTGTTTATATCTATACAAATAATATTCAATGGATTTTCCTCTTGGTGTGGGGTTATTATTGACTCGTTGTATGGCGTTTTTGTGTCGCAACTCGGCACGCACACGCTCAGCAGCCAACGCTTCAGCGCGCTTTGCTTCCGCGTTGAAGAGCGGCTCCATCGAACGACGTTCCCTGTCATATTGGAGACGCACCTTGCGCCTCGCCTCGCGAATGGCTCCACGATTACGCCGTTCGTTGAACGATGTTCGCATGTACAAATCGAACCGTTTACGCATACGTCGATCCCAATAGTCCCCTCTGTGACCATCAATAAAAACGTCCAGTCTGCTGGTTTTTGATTTACTCGAAGCTTCACTCGAGGATTCACTGGATGTCTCAGTAAAAGACGTAAAACCCGTTATACGGGGGCGATTGCATGCTACGCCGATGGGTCCGCTATCGGCGCTGTCAGTGTCGAAGTCACTATTATCTGGTGAACTCGCGTGAAATGAACTGTTGTCATCTGTATCAAAAGTCAAGGCCCATTCAGGCCAATTGTACAATCCTGTGCTTCGGTCGATTAAAAGTTTCGGAACTATAATATCACATAAGCCATGGCATAGGCCTCGGTCACCGATCAATGCATTCACTGATGCCCTTGTAGAAATACATTTTGTGTTAAAGTCATTTTCAATTGGACCTAGTTGCATTTGGCGTTGAGTCAAGACCATCACTCTTATCATCTTCATCCAGGCGTCATAGTTATGACGCTGATTGACCCATAACCAATTAATAATTTTTAAGGTATTAATGTCTTCGAGTGTTTTTTTTTCAGGTATATGCACTTCGTAAATACCATAATCATTTGGAGGCAGACTTGCGTCACTCATTTTTTTAAGGATGCGAGGTTTTGGACCTGCTAAATAATTTCCTGGTTTCAGAATAACATTTTTGAGTGGATGGGATGTGGATCCTAGTTGGAAAGCGTCCGAGTACGACATAAACACTTTAAAGATGAGTTTGTTTGATACATCTGCATTTGACTTAAATCCGTTTACAGGAGCTCCCTTACACAATACTGGTTCATGCAATTCAGTAAGGTACCCGAGATTCCAGCGGATATCGTGTATGGGTAAATCCTTAACGATTATTGATTTTAGAGCACGTTTCCGGTGTCTGTCAAGGTCAGTAACACATTTTCTTTTCTTTTTAAAGGGTTGTGGCTGTTGCATACTTACTAGCTGTGTTGTTGGTAGCAGTCTATAAGTGCAGCCCGGATGGTCGTCAAAACACAAGTAGTAGTTAGATCACAATCGACGTGCCGCCTCCAGTCGCGTGCAAAGTGGGAACGAGGTTGGTTCGGTGGGAGTCCCGACGCCGGTTCGGTACCTACTACCCGTCGTTATGGCGAACAGTAATAAGAATTTTAAAAAAAAAACTTAAAAAATATGTCAAAAGAAAAAACACACTATTATAGCACTGTTAGTGATTAAAAGAAAATATTAAAACACCACGCGTGAAACTTTAATAAAGTTATTATACAATTATAAAAAAAACATACGCTACGAGGAGGAGCTGTGCGAAACGAACCAACTGCAACCCGACTGCTTCGAAGCGAACCGGTCGATTACAATCCGGTCCTTGAATATACGGACAACGACGATCAGCTGTCGTCAGAAGCGCTTCGGACGGAAGCCAAGAGAGTTGCTAGATCACTATAACACCAACGCCTCTGCCTACCCCCCTCGCCACCACCACCATCACCGCCGACTCCACAACCACCAACAATATCACCGCTGCCGCCGAAGACTCCACCTACACGAAAACGACTAATGTCGTAATCGATACAACAAAACACAATACTAACGATCACGGATTTATACTGCCCCGAACGCTTGACCGTAGTTCCCA
>NW_021759419.1:0-968 GCF_005508785.2 Acyrthosiphon pisum
TTCTTAGATACAAAAATTGAACATTTTATAAATTTTTAACTACAAAATAATTATTCAAATTAAAATTTAATAAATTTTGTCAACATTCGATCTTTAAATGCTTATAAAAAAAATTGTGCTTATGTATTTTTAATATTTTTCAACTGATATTGTAACAATATATCAGGAGCTTTGTATTAAATTTTTACACTTTTTGGCCCAACAGATAAAACTTTATTGATATTTATAGAAAAAAAACTAAAAAAATTGAAAACTGAAAATGTCCGTAAACAGCTCAAAAAGAGTCAAAATATTTTCAAAATTGTATGGTGTATAGGAAATGCTAATATAAACATTCAACAAAATTTTCATGTATCTACAGTTATTCGTTTTTGAATTACAACAAAATAAGGAAATCGCTACATGAGAAATCGAGTGAATATCCAATGTTGTAAAAATTTGAATTTCAAACGATCATAAAAATTTAATTTGACTTTCTTATAGATATTTTTTGTTTGATAAAGGTAGATAATCTTATAAGGAATCTTGTATTACATTTTAAAATCTTAGATTTAAAAAGAAAAATTTTTACGAATTCTTAACTCAAAATAATTTACTAATTTTCGTGATTTTTCCATATTTTATCAATTTTTGAACTTTAAATGCTTATAAAAAAAAACTGTGACTAAGGATTTTTAATATTTTTCATCTGTTTTTGAAACAATATACTAGGAGCCTTTTATTAAATTTTCAAGCTTTTTTAATCAATAAATAAAATTTTATTGATATATTTAGAAAAAAAACTAAAAAAAAATGAAAACTGACAATGTCCGTAAAGAGCTCAAAATAAGTCAAAATATTTTGAAAATGTTATGGTGTATAGAAAATGCTAATATAAACATTCAGTCAAAATGCCATGTATCTACAGTCATTTTTTTTTAAAGTTACACCAAAAACCAAATTTAATTTTGTGAAAAATCAATTTTGCG
>NW_021759420.1:0-797 GCF_005508785.2 Acyrthosiphon pisum
GGGCTTTGAAAAATTCTATGAAAATGTATTTCCATTTATATTTTCAATAATATAGTTTGAGCGGTTTGAGAGTAAAATATTAATATTATTATTATCAATATTGTAAAAGAGAAATTAATATAAAAGACTGTATAAAGTAAAATTTCTATATTTTAATTACTAAACTTAATAATCAAATTAAAAAAAAAAATATATCGCAAGTTAAATATTGAATATATAATATGGATAATATGGAAAATCGAATCTTAGATAAACTTAAATTTGTAAAATAGTAATAACTGTAATGTCACTCAGTAACTTGAAAATACGAAACTAAGTTTCAGTGTTTCACTAAAATTCACATTTGTAATAAATTTGTGCGTTACTGACATGTGCGTTCACGTGCGGGTGCGCTCCGCTATTTATTTTATACACAGTCACTCACACTTATGATTACTTATCACGCAAACATTTACACGACCCACGTGTACATAAATAGAAAATTGCCTATATCTAACTCCTTCGTTAGAAACAGCCGGTACCCCTTAGTTGTATTATGAATTATTATTACATCGTTCATTTTTACAGATTTTAAAATTAATTAATTATTATTATTATTAATTATAATACCATTAAAATGCGTATTGAAATTTAAATATGAGCTTGAAAAATTATTAAAATCATAGATAATCACATAGATACAGAAGGAGAACAAAATTCTTGGTTATTTCTTATACTATGAATAAAAATAATGTTGTCATTTTACAAAGGATTGTATGCATTAATTGTACCTACTATGAATTTTAAATTAGTAGGTA
>NW_021759421.1:0-834 GCF_005508785.2 Acyrthosiphon pisum
TGGCCATCTCATCTAACACTTCATCTGGTTTAGGAATTATGTGAATGGGTAATTTAGTACAAATCACAATGTTATATTATATACATAATACAGGTAACATATTATTCAAAATTAACATTTTATAAAATGTAAATTAAGATTTCAGAGATGTTACAATTACCTAACCTAAAGTACTATTTCAAGTTTTCTTGGCTTTTTGGACATTTCATCTAAGACTTCATCTGGTGTAACATTGATATCTTTATGTACTGCCAACAACGTTAATCCATTCAAATGATCGTAAAATAAAATGTTAGTATTTTTTGAATGTTAGTTGGACATTAGTTTAAGTTTAAGAGTGTTATACTTCAAGCATTAAGTTTCTAGTGCATGTCTTAACCCTATTTAACGTTGAAAACATTCTTTCTGGGGTGGATGTTGAAACAGGCAGTACACATAACATTTTTAATAACTTATTCAAATTCGTAAAAATAGAGGAACTGCAAATTTTAAGAGCATCCAGGCCAGTTTAAATTACTTCATTATTTTCCAATAACTTTGTTCGCCAGATTTTTAGTTCAGCTAGACTGTTGTATTTCTTTATGTGCGGTGAATAAAACTCCAGTAGTACCTTAGTATTAGGTCTATGAATTATACATACTTTATAATAATTAATAATATGTATGATAATATTTAACATAAATAAAAAATTAAATTAAATTAAAACTAATTAGTACACATTACACTCTACATTATTTTTCTGAGTAAACCAAAACTATCGAAAACTATAAATTACGCATAAAAAAAGTTCATGGGGACATGACACCCTCATCCCCCCCCGTGAGCACGCCCCTG
>NW_021759422.1:0-765 GCF_005508785.2 Acyrthosiphon pisum
CACCAACTGTTATAGGTTCAAAAATAGAAATGTTATCATTTATATATAAAAACTTTTTCTGTTAGAAAACAATTTGCCTATTATATCAAACAGGTAATTTATTATAGGTGCATTGATAATTTTGAGTTTGTAAACAAAACTCGATGCCTTGTAAAAATCCTTGGATTTATTATTAAAAACAGCATCTAGGTACATTTCTGTGTGACGGTACTTTTTGAATAAGTTACTTAATATACGAAGAAGTTTTTAGATTGCTGAATGGTATGCGCTAAATCCAAATTTAAGTTTTGGAATTATTATTGTACACTATTATTGTATTTGATCACTATACTGCACGCCGTCATCCGTCACCTGTAGGTACGCTACATATTGTTGATACATATTATGCAATATGCATATTGGATGTAATTTTTATATAGAAGTTACATACTTTAAATATACGGCATACATATTTAAGCTACAAAAAAATAATAGAGTAAGTTGTTTCCGTTTTTTAATGAATTTCTTGGACGTTAGAATATTATAAATCATATTTTACTATATCATTCAAATTATATTATACTCGATGAACTATATATATATTTCGAAATAGCTGGTACCCTTTAAATTTTGTTTACAAATTTATAACAATATAAAAATGCAAAGCAGTAATTAAATGGTATGAAAATAATTGTTTTGTGCATGTATTCAGTTTTTAATAAAATGCAAATAATAGTGGTTTATTTTATTTGCAGAACGATTGCTTTATGTACAAAGTAAGTAATA
>NW_021759423.1:0-5278 GCF_005508785.2 Acyrthosiphon pisum
CTCAAAAACTACTTTCAAAAGTTCTTTCACCATTAGAATGCTACATTATCCCTGAGTAACATGGTATATATTTATCACTGGAAAAAAATTAGGGATCCCTACTAAAACTTCAATAATATCCCTTTTTTATATGTATCAATCCGTCCCTTTTTTCTATGTACGAGCATATCTCGAAAAGTACTCTATGGATTTTAATACGGTTTTCACTAATAGACCTCGGTCGACTCACGGGGGAGGTTTTAATGTATAATTTGTCTTGGAAAAATGAATTGGGTGGTCAAAAATAATAACAATAATATCTATATATATAAATTAATGTACCTAATATTTTAAATAGCCAAATAGGTACTATTTATTTTAACAATTTAATTTTGCTTATTAAATATTACTAGAATAGGTACTTCTTAAAAATATTTGTATGCAACATTCTTAATAACCAAACAAATTGTATTAATGCTCACTGGTAATTGATTACAAGAAGTTGAAGAAATAGTTTCAGAAGAATGATACAAGTAACTGGGTTGGTACCTCGTACTTATATATTGCAAGCTTTGCTCAGAATCGTTTTTCGTATATAATGATTTATTTATTGAATTCAAATTTAATGCATATGCATTACAATTTATACCATGAAATTGGTACTCGACAACTACTGTACAACAGAGAGGTAATAATTTTAATTTAATATACCTAATATTTCGTGTTTTATTTAATTTTCTTGAACATTTGAATACAAAAAAATCGAATTTTTATGTATTATGTAAATTTATTTATAAAATCACACACTTGATAAAATTTTAAAAATATTTTGATTCGTTTAGAGCAGTTTATGGACATTTTAAATTTTCAGTTTTTTTTTGTGTCTATAATATCAATAAAATGATATTGGCTGGGTCAAAAAGCATAACAATTTAATTCAAGACTCTTGATATATTGTTACAATAGCAGTTGAAAATTATTAAAAATACACAGACACGATTTTTTTTTAAGAATTCAAAGTTCAAATGTTGACAAAATTAATTATCAATTTGAAAGTTGAAAAATTATTTTGTAGTCAAAAATATATAAATTGTTCTACTTCTGAAAATTTAAAATTTAAAACTAGGATTCTCATAAATATTTCCTACTGTAGTCTGTAATCAGAAAATCTAATAATTAGTAAATATTTAAACACAGTTTTTTCTATATATAATGTAAGTTTCAATTTGGACGAAATCACATATTAACACCAAGAATAATGATTTTAGTTATTTTTTTGTTATTTCAAAATATTATTCGTGAGTATATTATTATATTTTATACACGTAATAATATTTTCAAATGTATTTTTTTGGCCAAAACTAATTTAACCTACTATAGTACAAATAGTTAATGGTATAGTATATAATATAATATTTGTAATATAACCGATTATGAAACATACAAGTTTATTAATAACATAACAATCAAACAATATTATTACAAAATTAATTACATATTTATACATCATAAAATAAGGACGACATCCCAAAATCCGCGGTCACTACCCCGTTCGGTTCATATGAATTTCCTGTCATGTGTTTCGGCCTCAAGTTCGCGGCACAGACTTTCCAGCGTTTTATAAACGGCGTGTTGCAAAGGTTGGATTTCGCTTTTGCTTACATCGATGATTGTTTCCACCAACACCATAGAATAATTTTTATTACTCTATGACCAACACCGACGAGAATGTGGCCAACGTTCGCAAAACACTTCAACGCCTGCAACGCGCCGGCGTTGCAATAAATCCGGGCAAGTGCGTGTTCGGCGTTTTGGAACTCACTTTACTCAGTCACTTATGGTGAAACAAAAAAGGATGCAAGCCACCGCAGAGAGCGTAAATCGTTTTTCATGTATGAACTTACTCTTTCCCGATTCGAACATCAATGGCAAATGAATATCGCGGCGATATAAGGATGAGTAACCATATTTATTGTGACCAGCACGACCTAGCAGCTACCGCGGGCACCAAGCAGAAATCACCAGCGTAAATCGTCGAACTGAACATTTGTATCTGACGGGTCTCCGGATAAGAATATAGTTTTAAGTTGTACAATGGTATGACTAGATCGGAATTATGAAATTTGAACATGTTTTTGTGATATATGAAAATAATGTATGGAATTGGAAAGTTATAGTTCAAGTAAATCAAATGAAGAATGGATTGTGTACAGTGTCATGATTGTAAGTTTTGGACTCATACACAATGTTCTAGAGATTGTAGAAGACCATTTTATTTATGTGATAATTGCAATTAAAAGACTAAAATTTAGTATTAACAAGTGACAGACGATTTACAATTTACGCTTTCTGCCTGGACGCTTGGTGGCCAAGTGGTTACAATGTATATGCCCCGTATTATTCACCGTTATATTGCCGATATCTTTATACTGATTTTGGTTTATCGTTAAATTTGTGGCATTTATATTAGCACCTATAGAATTCGGTGGTGCACCACCTTTATCAAAACATTTTTGTAGAATCTCATACCCTCTTGATAAACATGCTGATATCGCCTGCATAGCGTTCATTTCATGAATTATAACGTTCGATTCTACCAATGACTCCCCTTGTTCCAGTATTTTATCTGACAAGTCTTTTATTTCTTTCATTATAATTTTCACTTCTTTTCTGTGGTTTTCCATTTCCTTTAAAAAAAAACATTACAAATTATTATATGGAAGAGCATTATAAATTAATATTATAATATACTCTAAAACATTCATATACCCATGCATGATATTTTTAAATAACAAAATGACTAAAATCTATTGCTGACAGACCTAGTTAGTTATTCATGATTACAAAAATTTGACATTTATATTTGAGTGTTATAAAAAAAACACACGAGAACTTATGGGTTATTAACTCTTTATTGTAATTAAATGACATTTTGTTGTTAGATAACAAAACAAAATCTAATCATCTAGGACTTAGCGCCATTTCATTAATAATTGTATCCATATTAAGGTTAGGTTAATGTCCCGAATTCCCGATGGATAGAAATCAATGACAGTCTATTTAGCTTCTAAAGGGAACCAAACTGCATTATATATAATAAAAAATATAAAGTAGTATAAAATAATCTACTTACTATTTACTAAAGTCTGTTTTGTACCAAACATTCCGGCTTGTACAGTTATCGTATTAATAAACGCCAATACTAAAATTATGAATATTTTTTTGTTGTACAATTTGAATTTTCCATAATTATATCGTCTTCAATCTACAAAAAATACGTAAAAATATTAGTCATAATATAGATCACGCGAAAAACTTAATATTTACGTACGTTGATTATATAGGAATTATTCATTATCTGCCAAGTTTACCATGATAATATTATTTTTAGCCAGTAAAAAAGCTTAAGTTCAATAATAATAAAAAAAAAATAGTTTAAACTTGCGGTTGTCCTTAACTTCTTTGTAAGAATTCTAGATTTCTGTTGTTTCCCTGGTCTGATCTGCTCCCAGTCAACCTCTGTGAAGAGGGTGAGGGGTTAACCTATAATAATATTGAATACGTATAGGCTTAAAAAAATGTAGGATACCATAGTAGGTCAGGGGCGGATCCAGAAATTTTCTGAGGGGGGGGCGTACATTTTGAGGACATTTAATTATATTGGTCTTCCGATTTTTTGCAGTTAAACCATTTAATTCCATTAAAGTTAAAATTGTATAATAATAAAAATAATAAATTAATATTCTTTAAATACTACATACATAGGCGTGCGCACGGGGTGTGCATACTTTAATTTGTTATGAAACATTGTTTAATTATTTAAAACTGATTATTGAGAGTTGGTATAATTTATTATGTATAACGCACAATTACACGAATAATAGTTATAGGTACTCCGTTCATCGAGATAACGCAATACCTAATAATAATTTTATATCTAATATCTATCGTGGTATTATTTGGTATTTTGCTCATGACCGTGTTCAAAGATTTAACTACGAATTCGGGTAGAAGAATTTTTGATTGATAGTGTTTCCCTCCAATTTTTAGTGTTTATCACATCAGTTATCTGGTTTTCAATTAATAAAATAATGTTAATAACAAAACGTAAATATATTATAATATGATATTATCATAGACATTTCTATGATTATTGATTAATATTCGAATTACTGAATCTTAATTCTTAAATCGTAAATCGTAATATTTGATATTATATTATAATTGGTATGGCTTCAAAAAAACAAAATACATTGATGAATTTTTTCAAACATAAAGAAAAACAAGGTAAGAAAAATTTTATGAAAATACTAAATGCATTTAATTACAATATTCATTTTAGATAATACATTTTCTCATATTAATGCGCCTACAAATGACCCAGATGATCCAATGTCTATCTATTATTTAACTAAAATGGCTTGTACTAAAATTGATGTATCCATACCTGAAGTAAAAAGGCGTAAAGTATCAACTAAAGTAGATTCTGAACATCATTCGCAACATTTTTTTGAAAATACAAAAGACGAAATCAAGATGCACTGTATGCAACAGTGTTATTGATAAAATGTTAAATGGCATCAAAGTTCGTTTCAGTCAAGATACTTTAAATTTAATTGATAGTGTTGGTAACTTATTAAAACTAGAAATAGAAAAAGAACATATAGAAACTATTTCTGATACATTTAGTTTATCTTTTGATCAACTCGATACTGAAGTCAGACTGTTTACACAAATAGATGACATACCAAGAGGAAGCAATAATAGCACAATAACTCAGTGGTTGGGTTGGATAACTATAAGGATGGAACGGACCGAATGAGAACTTTTGAAAATATATATACATTTTTACAAGAATTTACTACCATACCAGTCACTAGTTGCTCTTGTGAAAGAGCTTTTTCAAAAATGGCAATAGTTAAAAATAAATTACGCAGTACAATGGCTCAAGAAGGGTTAGATGCCTTACTAACAATTTTTATTGAACAAGAAATTGTAAACTCTTTAGATATGGAGGAAATTATTGATGAGTTTAAAACACTGACATCAATCCAAAGAAGATTACCATTATAAATGTAAATGCTATTGACTATTGTATATCGAGTAAATTTAGTTTTATATGTAATAAATAATAATATGTAATATGTAAACTAATAATTGTTTTATTTTAACATTAAAATTTATTATAAACTAATTATTATAATATAGAGACAATATTTATCTTACTGATTTGTAGTAGGTCAAGTAACCCCTACTAAAATAATTCTGCACACCCTGCGAAAAATCCCTGCGCACGCCT
>NW_021759424.1:0-794 GCF_005508785.2 Acyrthosiphon pisum
TAAAATAGTTATCCTAGGTTTTTAATATGTAATTTCGTCCAAATTTGTACTTAAAATGACTATAAAAATAAACTGTGTAAATGTATTTTTTAAATTTTTTGGTAACAGAATTAATTACTTATGTGGAATCTTGTTTTAAATTTTTAATTCTTAGATACAAAAATTGAACATTTTATAAATTTTTAACTACAAAATAATTTTTAAAATTAAAATTTGATATTTAAATGCTTATAAAAAAAAATTGTGCCTATGTTTTTTTAATATTTTTCAACTGATATTGTAACAATATATCAGGAGCTTTGTATTAAATTTATACACTTTTTGACCCAACAGATAAAACTTTATTGATATTTATAGAAAAAAAAAAATAAAAAAATTGAAAACTGACCATGTCTGTACACAGCTCAAAAAGAATCAAATTATTTTCAAAATTTTATGGTGTATAGGAAATGCTAATATAAACATTCAGTAAAATTTTCATGTATCTGCAGTTATTCGTTTTTGAATTACAACAAAATAAGGAAATCGCTACATGAGAAATCGAGTGAATATCCAATGTTGTAAAAATTTGAATTTCAAACGATCCTAAAAATTTAATTTGACTTTCTTATAGATATTTTTTGTTTGATAAAGGTAGATAATCTTATAAGGAATCTTGTATTACATTTTCATATCTTAGATTTAAAAAGAAAAATTTTTATGATTTCTAACTCGAAATAATTTGCAAATTTTCGTGATTTTTCCATATTTTGTCATTTTTTGAACTTTAAATGCTTATAAAAAAAAACTGTGAC
>NW_021759425.1:0-1371 GCF_005508785.2 Acyrthosiphon pisum
ATCGTTTTTCTACTGCAATGTTCGCATAACATTCGACGGTACTTCGACTTTGATCTGTAATTCAAACAATCTGCCATATCGTGCACCTACACAAACGAGTATCCCGTTTCTTGTGAACATACACGTTTTATTGTCTGATTTAAATTCTAAACCTTTATCTAATGCAGAACCATATGAGAATAAATTGAATTTCAAACCAGGTACATGTAACACGTTTGCCAAGTAATTTCTATTCCAATTACCATTTACGTATGACAATATATTAATTAGTGATGGGCGGCAACGAATAATAACTATCGAATTATTCGATAGTTTTTCCAAATAAGTTATTCGAATAATCGACAAATCATTCGAATTTATTATTCGAATAACTAATTATTCAATTACCAAAATTATTCGAGTATTTTTTATTCGAATATTTTTTATTATTCGATTACAAAAATTATTCGAGTATTTCTTATTTGAATAATTTTTATTCATATAATTAAATATATTCGAAAATAAATTAATAATTGTTAGTTGAATAAAAATTAAGAACTATTCGGTATTGAATCGTTTGAAATCCTTAATTAATTAGGTTCAAGAAGAGTGTACAATTACAATTAACAGCGATTACAACTTCCAACAAATAAACCATCAAATTGTATTTAACTAACCAAATTATTATACATACCTATAAATTATAATATACTTTATAAATTATGAATTTTAATAATTTTTTTCATTTTTGTGTGTCTTAGAAGAGAGTTGAATAAGGATAAATAGGTGGTTATATAAATATTAAATATTATCATTGATTATATAATATACTTGGAATACCACTATGCCCGTACTCATAATCAATGATACTATCTATCTATAAAAAAAGTTACACTAAAATGTTTATGGATGATCGAATATCAACAATAATGATTGATAAATAATAAATAATTATGTAATTACTAATATTACTCATTGCTCATAAGTTATAACTTATAATAATAATTTTGTAACTTCTCTTATTCGAATTTTTATTCAATTAATTATTTGAATAATTATATTTGAAACGAATAATATTATTTTATGACGAATTATTCGAATAATTTTTATTTTAATTCGTTATTCGGTCACGCAAATTATTATTCGATTAATTATATTTTGAAAAGGAATAAATATTATTTGATGACGAATTATTCGAATAATTTTTATGTTAATTCGTTATTCGGTCATGCAAATTATTATTCGAATAATTATAATTGTTCAAAACATATTTCCAAGAATATCTTCAAAGAAAATTGTGTTAAATCTGATAAGCCCGTGAAAGTATTACTCATAACATTAAATCATGACCAATTTATATAGGTATTCATCACAGTTTTACTAAGTTTTTGG
>NW_021759426.1:0-723 GCF_005508785.2 Acyrthosiphon pisum
GTGAATATCCATTGTTGTAAAAATTTGAATTTCAAACGATCATAAAAATTTAATTTGACTTCCTTATAGATATTTTTTGTTTGATAAAGGTAGACAATCTTATAAGGAATCTTGTATTACATTTTCATATCTTAAATTTAAAAAGAAAATTTTTTATGAATACTAACTCGAAATAATTTGCAAATTTTCGTGATTTTTCCATATTTTGTCATTTTTTGAACTTTAAATGTTTATAAAAAAAAACTGTGACTAACGATTTTTAATATTTTTCATTTGCCTTTGAAACAATATACTAGGAGCCTTCTATTAAATTTTCAAGCTTTTTTATCCAACAAATAAAATTTTATTGATATTTTTAGAAAAAAAACTAAAAAAAAATGGAAAATTAAAATGTCCGTAAAGAGCTCAAAATAAATCAAAATATTTTGAAAATGTTATGGTGTATAGAAAATGCTAAGATAAACATTCACTCAAAATTTCATATATCTACGGTCATTTGTTTTAAAGTTACACCAAAAACCAAAATCGATTTTCTCGAAAACAGATTTTGCGTAAAAATTCCCGTTTTTCCTTAATTTTTCTTTTGTTTTTCACGGCGCGTTTGAAAACTATTGGAAAAATTTTACTTTTGACCCCCCAAAGTACCAACTAGATTCACTTTTCTATCAGAAAAGGTACTGTTGAAGAAAATCCAAGCACTTTTACTGTCCTAAAACGTGATGA
>NW_021759427.1:0-1342 GCF_005508785.2 Acyrthosiphon pisum
TTTAAAGCTATAGATATTTTGTAAAATTTTAGAAAAAAAATGGAAACTTCAAAGAAATATCCTTATATTTAAATGTTATCCTCGTCTTTGAACTTAATGTAGGTAATTGGATTTTTTTGGTAAGATATAGGTAAATTGTAGTGAAACTAATATCAAAATTTATTTATATTAGGTACTTACTTACTTACTTACTTACTTACTTACTTACCTTTATGTTATTATGATTAGGTAGGCCATGATATGACCATTAACTATAATATTGGTAAATATTATTTAGTTTTATTAGCTATTAGCCTGTAACTATGCAAGTGTGATATCTGGGGCTAAACATTTGCGTATGCCATAGAAATTAAAATTTACATCTGACTATCTGAGGTAACTAAAATTGATGTGATACTAACCAATTATTTTTTTCCATATAGTGCTTATTGATTATTTGCTACCCACTTATTATTTTAAACGTTGGCCGTATTAGTTTCTTAAGGGTTCAACATTGTTAACGACATTATTGCATTACTATTTAGATAACATAAATACATTTAAAGTTATCAGTTTGAGAACATAAGGTTTTAATTATATTTTTTTGGTTTTTCTTATTTAATTAATACAATTTACTGGTTAGTGCCATCAAAATATTAAAACACTGTGATACAGATAAAGTTCATCCCTATGCGTTGTGGAATTTTGGTAATTCTACTATAAAATATAGAGGTAGTATAGTTGTGTCTCGCTCTACACACAGTTTTTGGTATGTTGTAAGACATAGAAAACACTATAAAAATAAACATTACTACCTATATGTATATTTAATATTTTTGAACTGCTAATATAACACATTATGAGGAACATTGTATACATTTTCAAGATTTTCAACCTAACGAAGACATTTATTGATATTTTTAGTATGCTCATACAAGTTACTACCTAATAGAAACAAATACGTGGAAAATATTTAATCTATATATAAACTGTCGTCTTATATTACCATCAAATGTCGACAGTTACCAGTATTTGCTCGTCGGGGATCTTTTATGCAGTTGTTCATAATATAATATTAAAATATAATAAGACAGATTTCGTAAAGGTTAAAACTTTTTTACTAAGTTATAATTGGCGTGACACAAATTCTACGTTGAATACTAATGAGGCGGCTCTTGCTCTATCTGATGCTCTTAACTACTGTGTTTCTAACTTTGTTCCATTGGTAAAATACAAAAAGTCTACGTTTCCTCTGTGATTTTCCATTGATCTAAAACGCTTAGTCATTCGTAAAAAAAAAAAGCTCATTCTATTTATAGATCCTTTTTGAATCACTGTGATTATACCTGTTTTTCTTCTTTGC
>NW_021759428.1:0-1137 GCF_005508785.2 Acyrthosiphon pisum
CCACCGAATCCGCCATCGACAGCACGCCAAGACATAGTACACAGTCAACGCTGCCGCGGACAACCCGAAAATCAGACTATAATAGGTAAGAATTTTGACAAAATTGAAAATTCGTCAATATCACGAACATTTGAAAATTATATTAAGTTTTCAGGTAGGTACACGCATTGTATGCTATCTGCTGGCGTAAACAATGTATCTTATACAAATGTGTCTTTTATGTCTCTTAAAAAACTTTTAAAGACATTGGTCTCATTAACTGAAGTATTGAATGCCTCCATTCTTCCTGTAATAAATTGCCTTTTAAGTATTTTTTTTTCTCCACGTGACCTTATAATATTATACTTTATTATTTTAGATTCTGAGTGGAACGATGAATGTATTGATTTTACAATGATGTGTGTTTTTTTTAATTTTTTTTTTAATTTTGTATCTGTCATCACCTTTTAGGACAGTAAAAGTGCTTGGATTTTCTTCAACAGTACTTTTTCTAATAGGAAAGTGAATCTAGTTGGTACTTTGGGGGTCAAAAGTTTTTCCAATAGTTTTCAAAAGCGCCATGAAAAACAAAAGAAAAATTAAGGAAAAACGGGAATTTTTACGCAAAATCTGTTTTCGAGAAAATTGATTTTGGTTTTTGGTGTAACTTTAAGACGAACGACTGTAGATACATGAAATTTTCACTGGTTGTTTATATTTCCATTTTCTATACATGATACAATTTTCAAAATAATTTAATTTGTTTTGAGCTGTTTACGGACAATTTCAGTTTCCAATTTAATTAGTTTTTTTCCTATGAATGTCAATAAAACTTTATTTGTTGAGTAAAAATACTTGAAAATTTAATACAAGGCTCCTACTATATTGTTACAATGACATTTGAAAAATATTAAAAAATCCTTAGTCACAGTTTTTTTTTATTAGCATTTAAAGTTCAAAAATTGACAAAATATGTAAAAATCACGAAAATTAGCAAACTATTTTGAGTTAATAATTCGTAAAAATATTTCTTTTTAGAACTAAGATTTTAAAATGCAATACAAGATTCCTAAAAGGATAATCTACCTTTCCTAACCAGTGTTTATTTTTGTTATCACTCATGATCGAGTGATACTACGGTCACCCACGTCCCACAGT
>NW_021759429.1:0-1219 GCF_005508785.2 Acyrthosiphon pisum
TTTCAATCCTTAGATATAAAAGTTGAACATTTTATAAATGTTTAACTACAAAATAATTATTCAATTTTAAAATTGATAAATTTTGTCAACATTTTAACTTCAAATGCTTATAAAAAAAAAATTGTGTCTATGTATTTTTAATATTTTTCAACTAATATTGTAACAATATATCAGGAGCTTTGTATTAAATTTTTACACATTTTTTGACCCAACAGATAAAACTTTATTGATATTTATAGAAAAAAAAACTAAAAAAATTGAAAACCGAAAATGTCCGTAAACAGTTCAAAAAGAGTCAAAATATTTTCAAAATTGTATGGTGTATAGGAAATGCTTATATAAACATTCAGTAAAGTTTTCATGTATCTAAAGTTATTCGTTTTTGAATTACAACAAAATAAGAAAATCGCTACATGAGAAATCGAGTGAATATCCAATGTTGTAAAAATTTGAATTTCAAACGATCATAAAAATTTAATTTGACTTTCTTATGGATATTTTTTGTTTGATAAAGGTAGATAATCTTATAAGGAATCTTGTATTACATTTTAAAATCTTAGATTTAAAAAGAAAAATTTTTACGAATTCTTAACTCAAAATAATTTGCTAATTTTCGTGATTTTTCCATATTTTGTCAATTTTTGAACTTTAAATGCTTATAAAAAAAAACTGTGACTAAGGATTTTTAATATTTTTCATCTGCTTTTGAAACAATAAACTAGGAGCCTTCTATTAAATTTTCAAGCTTTTTTAATCAACAAATAAAATTTAATTGATATTTTTAAAAAATAAAAAAAAAAAAAAAAAAACACACATCATTGTAAAATCAATACATTCATCGTTCCACTCAGAATCTAAAGTGGACTGATCGTAGAAAGAGAGGTTCATATACCAACATTGTTGTAAAGATATAGTATACAACTTAAGATTCTCATAAAAGAACAAATCACATATTATCGAGTAAAAACATTGTAAAACATAATAAGTAATAACATCGTTTTTAAAAATGTTTCCACCTCCAAATTTTGCCCATCTTTCCATGATATCTGATTTTTTCTGTTATGATTTTTTTAAACTATACTCTATCTCTTTCATATACATGTATCTTTAATATCTTTGATCGCTATCTAACAATGTTGGTCTCGCGGTGACATAGGCGGGGTGTGTGGGAGGCGCAGTTTATTTATTAATATGTCTATGCTATAGAGTGTAGACTAAT
>NW_021759430.1:0-1185 GCF_005508785.2 Acyrthosiphon pisum
GGGAAAAAAAAAATTACTAAATTAACCGATATTTATATACAAAAGAAACCAGAACTTATTAAATTATGCAAATCTAAACAATTAAAAAGTGTAGGAACCGTAGATAACCTAAGGGCTAGATTATCTAGATACTATAAGGAGATCGTAGAATTAGACGACATCGAAGAAACTTTAAGCGATCAACAAAAACTCAAAATTCAAAAAGATTCAACTGAAGACAGAATTGATATTAAAGAATTACTTACACAGAGCAGTTCAAGTGATTCAAGTCCAGAAACAACTAATAACGCCAGTAATAGACTCAAAACAATTAATAACGACCTTCTAAATATATCCAAAAATTTAGAAAATAACACAAACAAATTTATAAATCAAGCAGAAATCGATATAACAACAGAAATCGTGGAAATGAAGCAAATGGGAAACAGCACAGTAGGGACAACAGCAGGGACAGATACCCAAGTTCCACAACGCCGGAAAAACTAAACAGAAGAGAAAACATAACAGGCTACAAATGCCATGAAAATGGACACTATGCTAACGATTGCAATTTTTCAAAAAACGAATAGCACCCGAGCTAAGAAAAAAATCGGAATATCTAACTCGCGGAATAAATAGCATTTACACTAAAACCGACACCTCAACATTTAACAAAGATAAGCAAATTGAAAAAAAATAATTATATACATTTTGTAGAAAATTGGTACAAATCAACAAATTCAAATAAATCAATCACTGAAGAAGTAAATAATAACGATGAAAAAATCATAGTAAACATAGTAACAATAAGTAGTTTGAACCCACTAAATGAATTTCAAAAATTCCTACTCAGCAATAACAATTGAACTGATTTCCGGTGCGATTACAGTGAACAGAAGGTAAACATTTTTTCATTACCAAATAATATCGCAATCGGCCATTGCACAAGTCAATGCCTTACCATGTCGAAGGGAACCGCATTACAATTTAGAAATAAATTTAACAACAATTTAATAGACCAAAAAAAAAAAAAAAAACCGACCGAAATTGCTTATTTGAAAAACGGAAGACTATGGATTCTATACCTCATAACAAAAAATAAATATTACGATAAATCAGCATACACTAACATTTTTAGCACTTTAGCTAACACTAGGAAATTTTGTATAGAAAATAATATTACTACCTTAGCATTGCCCAAAATTT
>NW_021759431.1:0-1606 GCF_005508785.2 Acyrthosiphon pisum
CGGCTATACAACTGTAATTGCACCAACATTTTGAAATGCGTTTAACTTTAACTTGCACCAAAATTCAAATCGATCATTCATTTGATAAACGTAAACGTTTCGAATGCTTCGATAGTAGAGTGCCTATAAGATTTTGATGAGATATAAAAGTAACTAAGATAACAAAGAATATTACATTTTAGTTTTTTTATTTCAGTAACCTATAATATATTTAAAGCTAAGTAGGTACCTAATATAACAATAATAATATAATATATTAATATGAAAAATAGGTATAATTAGGTAATATTATAATAATTAATAATTATTTTCGTCAACAATTAATAAATGTAAGAACCCGATTAGCGCAAATCGTGGTAAAAAATTCGTAGGAAAAGAAGTACGCCTTAGATAAGTCCTAAGCCTGAAAAGTCCTAGATAAAAAAGTCTGGTATATTATACAGGTACATAACAATATTTAAAATAATTTATTAAAAAAAAATGCAATAATTAATATTATTACTTAATATTATTAATATTATTACTTGTAAGTATCATAAACCTTTACAAAAAAAATTGAAATAATTATTACATATACAAATAAAATATACATAATATATATTATAATGGTTTCTTTTTGAATTCGATGAATTCAATTGAGTATTAACTATCGTTATATCGTTATATCATCATATAAAATATAATAATATATTTAAAAAAAAAAAAATAATGATCATAATAATATTATGCACTTTGTATCATAATTCATCAGTCATTACTCATTACCTATATAAAAAAATCGAAATAATAAATTTAATTGAGTATTAACTATATCCCCATATAAAATATAATATATTTAACAAAAAACGCGTTATACATCAACAACAAATCGTGGTACTATCATAGATATATAATAGTATACTTTAAAAGTTTCAATATTATACAATCACAACAAAATAACTAAAATAGTTATTCCAGGTTTTTTTAATATGTGATTTCGTCCAAATTTGAGCTTAAAAGGACTATAAAAATAAATTGTGCTTATGTATTTTTTAGATTTTTTGGTAACAGAATTTACTACTTAGGTGGAATCTTGTTTTACATTTTTAATCCTTAGATATAAAAATTGAACATTTTATAAATTTTTAACTACGAAATAATTATTAAATTTTAAATTTGATAAATTTTGTCAAAATTCAATCTTTAAATGCTTATAAAAAAAAATTGTGCCTATGTATTTTTAATATTTTTCAACTGCTATTGTAACAATATATCAGGAGCCTTGTATTAACTTTTTACACTTTTTGGTCCAACAGATAAAACTTTATTGATATTTATAGAAAAAAAAACTAAAAAAATTGAAAACTGACCATGTCCGTAAACAGCTCACAAAGTGTCAAATTATTTTCAAAATTTTATCGTATATAGAAAATAGTAATATAATCATTCAGTGAAATTTTCAAGTATCTACAGTCATTCATTTTTTAATTACAACAAAATAAGAAAATCGTTACATGACAAATTGAG
Source organism: Acyrthosiphon pisum (assembly GCF_005508785.2). Lineage (NCBI taxonomy): Eukaryota > Metazoa > Arthropoda > Insecta > Hemiptera > Aphididae > Acyrthosiphon > Acyrthosiphon pisum. Next base: position 1,507 of record NW_021759431.1, read on the forward strand.
TGAATATCAAATGTTGTAAAAATATGAATTTCAAACGATCATAAAAATTTAATTTGACTTTCTATAGATATTTTTTGTTTGATAAAGGTAGATAATCTTA
>NW_021759432.1:0-920 GCF_005508785.2 Acyrthosiphon pisum
TGGTGTGGTTAAAAATATGGTATGTTCAAAGTTTGTAATCGTATATTATAAATTGTATATTATAAATTATTTATTATTGTTTTAAAATTTAATGTTGATTTTGTAAAATGATGAGGTTAAAAATTATAGTTGAATATATATATATCATTTATGTATTGGTAAATTTATGTTTGCCAATTTTTGAACGAAGTCAAGACGTGTTATATTTTTGTTTTCAAATTCAGTCATAGTTTTTTTTTAATAAATTCTTTTTTTTCTACATCCTCTCTTCGTTTGTTTCCTAAATTTGAACTTCGTATTTTAATATAAATGTCAGTTTGAACATTTTTCAATACTTCAACAAATTTGGGTATGATGAATAAAACATGCCATTTAATATCGAGTGAAACGATTCACATGCGTTGGTGGTACGCATTAACGAGTTTAAGAATTCGGCCCATATTGATGGTTGAAATTTACTGTCCAGCAAAACATGCTAGCATTAGTTGATGCACAGTATAATTTTATAGCTGTTGATATTGGATATATGGCAAGAACATTGATGGGGGAATATTGTCACATTCAAAATTTGGAAAAGCATTGGATGAAGGAAAATTAAATATAACAGACAATACTGAACTGCCTAGAACCAATAATATGACACCGTACGTGATTGTGGGGAATGAAGCTTTTCCGTTAAAAAGAAATCTCTTAAGACCTTTCCCTGGTAAGCAGTTAGACGATGACGTAAAAAGAATATTTAACTATCGACTGTCTCGAGCCAGACATTGCTCTGAAAATGTCTTTGGAATATTGGTTCAAAAGTTCAGATTTATTATAGACGGATACAATCAAAACCCGAAAACGTTGATAAAATAGTTTTAGCAGCATGACGTGTTTTGCATCATTTTATTAAAAAAAACACGAAAACACCGCTTCTC
>NW_021759433.1:0-1294 GCF_005508785.2 Acyrthosiphon pisum
TTTACAATAATATTATAATAAATAAACAAATAATTGTATAGCAATTTAAATTACAATAATAAACATATTTTATAATACCATAATATGATATGCTCGATGGCATAAATATTATTCTTTTCAGTAGGTAAATTATAAATTTTGTTTAATTTATCAACTTTTAAATAAATAATGTTTTATTGTGAGAAATTTAATATTAAGTATTATATTTCATGAAAGGTTTGATGAACTATGATTCTTTTATAAAAAAGTAATATTATTAGATCCTTGTTTTTTTATTAAGTATAAAGTATTGTATAATAGTTAATAATAAACATAAATACCTTATATACACGGGATCTCAATAATTCGTGATACTCTTCCGAATTCGTCAGCCAAACAGAGACGCATCGAAACCAACAATTTCCGTCTCCAATTACGTCGATTGTTAGTTTTGGTTTGGACAGACGTTTGGAATTTTTTTTAGCTACACATTTAAATTTTTGTTTTACTGGCACATTCAACTCGGTACATTTACTGCTCATCCATAATTTGCTGACTGGTCTGAAAGGTGATTTTTTAACAGAAATTGCGTTTTCAGAAGATATTATAACTTCATCGTCGGTTGGATCAACACAATTACCACATTATTAATATTTAATTACAAATACGTATATTATATTATATTATACTATATTATATCATTCAAAAAAATTATATATAGGTACCTAGTGATAATAGAATATTAATGATAATATAAATAATATTTCGTTTTAAATTACGAAAACATATTACATTCAATTCAATTTAACTACAAAAATTTACAAATTATAATATTGTAGTTTATAATTTTAGAAAATTATTTATATTAATTTGGTATATTTTATGGGACACCTTTTTTTTTTCATTTTTTTTTTTTCTGAAACTTATATAGTTAAGTACGCTGAAAACGATGGTGAAGTTAAAATTTGGAGCTCGAACATAGTTTCGAAGTTATGACACTTCAAAGTTAGTATATAATACGTTTAATAACTTATCAATGTCACGTCGCCAACCGTCCGCTGATATGACTGTACGAGGTCCGGGTAAGCAGTTTTTTGCACTATTTACATTGTATCAATGGTACGCTGGCAAATAACGTACTTTAAAAACAATATTTTTGAAAACCTAAGTTGACCCATACTGATTTACACAGCAAATAGGGGGATATTTTTGATTTTAATGTCCAAGCGAGCGTAGCGACCACTCGGCCATGCTGGCAATAAACATATACCTACTTTAAAAACAATATTTTTAAAAACCTAAGTTCACCCGAGTA
>NW_021759435.1:0-1608 GCF_005508785.2 Acyrthosiphon pisum
TCTTCGGGTCATTAATGTATAATGCCCTCGTAAAGTCTGTATCCGTATATGAACTATAAATAAAGGTAATGTATTGTTAAAGCTATCATATTTGTAACTAGATTTTGCGTATAGGTCATAAGAATATGTACCTTTAATCCTTAAAAGAAATATAAAACCTTAATATTATCGTTATTTGTTTTTGATCTTGTATCATATTAGGTATACAAGATCAAAAACAATATATTATATTATATATATATAGTCAATTTTGATACTTACCTACCTGTTATAATAAGGTATTAACCAAATAGGTACATATTTTCCCTAGCACCCTTCTTTTGTATTTTGGAATCAAACCCGAGTCTTTCGATTGATCTTCGTTTCAAAAAACAACTTAATGTTATTAACGAATTCAGAAAAATTCAAGACATGTTTCAAAAAATATAATATTAATTTGCATAGCTTATAATATAGTTTTATTAAATTTATTTATTTTTATTTTGTTCAATACAAAATTTGGAGTCAGTGGCGTCATTTGGGGGGGGGGCAAGGTGGGCATTTGCCCCTGTCTGATTTTAAAAGCAGCCCAATGGGCCGGTGTCCGGTTTTTGCAATTTAACCATTATTATATTTTATTAGTGTAAAAACATAATTATTTTTATAATATTTTCAGAAAATATTTTACAGTCTACCTACTAAGAAATTATAGTCACAATATGATACATTTTTAATTAATAATTGATAGTTTATAGTTGGAATAAATGTATATTTAGACGCATGCGGGACGTGCGTGTATGTTTTGTGTGTGCGTGTGTGTTTTGTTATGAAAAAGGAAGTAGGAACACAATATTGTTGTATGCACAACAATAATAATAATTAATATCATAATCCCATATAGTTTTATTTTTAAAATCTAAAATTATTACAAATTCTAAAAACAACAATCGATTTACACATTACACTCTTACCTATTTAGTATTTATCATTGATCTCAGACTTCTGTCAACTTGCGACAGACGACAGTTGCTTACTCGTTTATCACAATTCAGTATTCACAGTAAACTTTTCTGTATTTTGTTAATATTTAGTTCTGTAACCTTAGGAATTCATGACCTTTATTCTATTTCAAAAATTTAAAATCAACTTCCAAATGCTTTTCAAGAAACTCTTAAAATTATAAATATCCTCATGACTTTGCCTGTTACTACTGCATCCAATGAACGCTTTTTTTCTTCTCTAAAATTAGTTAAAACCCATCTGCGGCTAACAATGGGAAATGAAAGGCTGAGTGATTTACTGGTCATTGCGGTGGAAAGTGATGTATCTAGTAAAATTAATTTGGATGATGCAGTTGACTTATTTTCAAAAATGAAAAAAAGAAGATATCCTTTAATCAATTAATAATACTTTTCTTCATTAATAAAAATTGTTATAGTTAATACTGTTAATAGTTTACAGAATTTTAATTGGTACGTATAGGATTGTGCATTTGTTTTATAAAATATCTGCTATCACATATTTGCAAATTATGTTACTAACCAGTTAATAATAACGTTGTAAAAATTACGCTAAAAAAAATTCTTATTAAGTATAATTATGAATAAGTGAGTGGGGGTATGGGAAAAA
>NW_021759436.1:0-1205 GCF_005508785.2 Acyrthosiphon pisum
GTACCTATCGTAAGATTTCCAAAGTCGGGCTGAGCTCAACTTTTGTACGCGACACGGAAGTAAACTGCGTAGTTGGGAACCCAGGGGGGCCCATGCATCACGCGTTAACACCACGACCACGGTATAAGAACTGCCGTCTCGAACATGGTATAAATTAGACCGCGGCCGGTGTATACGGGGTACTTGCGAGCGGCAGGTAATCTAGATATTTTCCGCCGTCACTCGGCTTAGTATTCTTGTCTATGCTCGGCAGTCAGTCGCAATTCCAGGGAAATGCGTGAATGGCGCCGAACGTATTTTTCTCCGCGTCTGTTCGATTCTCGATCAAATCATTTTCATGTCGTCACCAGTGAGTGCGTAGTAATGATGGTGTGAAGTGCGAGAATTTTAGTTTAGTCGTAAAACGGATACTTGCAATACAGTCGTACGTATTTTGTATAATATTATGTTTGTGAACCTCATCGTTTCCGGTCCGACGAAACGCATCATCCGTTTTCTGAACATTAAGACCCGAGGACTACGCGTCAAGGTAATTCGCACATAATATTATCACTTATTTTGTACGCAGTTTCCTTGCATGGATGGACAGTAATTATAGGTATCCATACAATTCAACGACCCTTGTTGGTTTTATTTATATTTTAGAATTTTTTTTTTCTTAACAAAAACAGTCCGCGGCACCTATAAGACTATTAACAAACAGACTATTTTACGTAACAATGCTGTACATAATGTATATGTTAAGACACATAGATTAGATTAGATAAGATTAAATTACAGAAAAGTCATAGACCTTTTACTCATAGACCGGCCCTCTTCACGTTTCCGCCGTGTTATGATAGGTGGCGCTTTTCGGTTACTGAGTTACTCTGATACGGTAAAAAAATAATCGATATAATATTATAATATTATATTATCTCGTAGTGTTTTTGAGTGTTTTCGCACGTTTTTATAATACTGTTATCCAGTTAAGTTATTTTTTAATACACCGAATGCAAGATTTTATGGTAGCACTGATCCATAAATGGGCTGCATCACTGTGCTATGTTGGCATGCGACTATCAATGTATCTAGTATAGGATGGGCCGGGTCTATGAGAAAAGTAAATAAAGGGTAAAGTTACATAAGATAAGAGATAGAAAAAATTAAAATAATGAAATAACTAGGTGTATATACACTAAGTGTAGTATGGTGTTTTGGTGATG
>NW_021759437.1:0-1423 GCF_005508785.2 Acyrthosiphon pisum
TTTCAATCTTTTTTACTGTCCTATTAACTAACACACCCACCTGTTCACGGGCACATAGTATTATATCTAATTGTGCGCGTGGTCATACATTTGTCTAAAGACAGGGCTCGGCCCGTTCAGTCATAATAAATCAATAAATAAATATATTATATTTGTTACAATCTTATAATATCCATGACTTGTTTTCAATATAAAATGCAATTATAATAATATTTTGCCCATAAGGTTGCTTAAAAAATATTTTGGCCTTTAAGTTTGATTATAACATTATGTCATATCACTCTAATATTATATTAAGACTAACGTTACAAGACTGGATCTACTGTACTCACATTTGCGCGTTGCTCGTTGTCCAAAGATAGAAGCCAAATGCTACACTGACATAATATTTTTAACAAAGTTTTAATTTTTAGGTAACACAATTTTGCTGAGCACGAATCCAATTTTAATAACGCGGCGGGCTTCAACATATTTATATTGCAAAGAAACACAGAACTAGTTTGGACATTGGTATCTTTTCTGAAGGGAAAGTGCATCTAGTTGGATGCGTTAAACAGGTAAAGATTGAATGTTCCCAGTTGTTTTCAAATGAGTAGGGAAAAACAAAAAGATTATATTTTTGACAAAAGCCGATATTGTTATTTTTGGTGTAACTAATAAAATACCTACGTGTAGATACATGATTTGTTCGTCCGAATGTTCCTATTAGCATTTTCTATACAATTTTTAAAACAATTTCACTCTTTTTGAGCTCGTATGGGGATAATACATTTTTATATAATCGATTAGTTTTGTTTTTAATATTATTGTCAAGAAAAAGTGTCAAAGAATTTGAAAATGTAATACGGGCATCCTGTTATAGTTTCTATAATATCTGTTCACAAATATAAGAGATACATGGCAACCATTTTTCATGAGCATTTAAAGTTCATCTAAATTCATCAACAATTTGGAAATTATTTTGTATTTAAAAGTGTATTAAATGTTCAATTGTATATGTTTTAGCTTATGCTTATATTAAAAACTGTTAAAAATTGATCATAGTCATATTAATTACCAAATTGAATTAAATATGTAAATTATTGTTTTACAGGTTGTCATACCCGTTCCCATTAGCAACGAGGAGAGACAAACTTCTTTGAAAAAACATTATGCAATTACCAAAAAGCTTCAGTGGCTGTCATTAAAATTCTTCAACTGTCGACAATGCACATAATTGATGAAGACTTTTAAACTAGGTATATTCTGATAGGTACCTATTTCCTTTAATTTGTGTACTTATTTTACCTATTTTTCCCCCCACCACCCATCAGAAAGTGATTATTTAGTTTATTTAACCAAAGAAAACTATACCTACACACTGTGTTTGTAAATAAAATTATTTTGTCAATGACTAATTTAAGAGAACTTTATTTTCAAATTT
>NW_021759438.1:0-940 GCF_005508785.2 Acyrthosiphon pisum
TACATATACGATATATAATAATGATATAATATAATTAAAGGGCTAGAGGTACATTATACAAATAGGTAGATATTTGTTTTTCAAAGTCTTTTACACTTTGATTCAGTCATGACATTGACTCATGTCAACCTACCTAATCACTAGGGTTCGAATTTGAAGGCAATATAATCAATAAAAAAGCATTTAAAATGTAAAAAAAGGCATTTAATTTATATAAAAAGGCAATTCATAAATATACTACAAAATAAAATAGTGAATATTTTTTAAACACTTTCAAATGCACACATTTTGAGAAAAATACAAATTAAAAATGAGCATGAATACTAAACTACATTAAGTTTATGCTATTTTGTATAAATAGATTACCTTTTTCTTTAACCAGGTTTGTCCTAACAATTAGATTTTAAAAATTAACTTACTTGAGTTATACCAGTTAATTTAATGCAAAATAAACTAGTTGGTATTAAAAAAAAAATTGACTACCATGTATTTTGATAAGCTGTTTTCAGAAAAACGGTTACGGTTTGGGCTCAAAATATTTTTATAATTTACACATTGAAAAGGATCTTTCTACGTCCACCGAAGTTATCGGGGCGTATTTCATACTTAAATAATTATCTAAATTAAGATTGCTAGATGAATAAAACCCATTTGTAGCGATAATACGCAAGCTGTGTATAAAATTATAAAATCAACTGAAAATTAAACACAAAAAAGGCATTTATAAGTAAAAAGGCAAAAAAAAATACATCCATCGTCTAAGAATTTAAATGAAACACTTTTTTGTATAAAAATTATTTTTCTATTATGATTAATAAGAGAAAGGCATTTGCCTTCAAATCTGAACCCTACTAATCACCTAAGACAGTAATTTTTTATTTTCCATATATTGAGCACAATCATTGATTACCTTTATAAAATCATGGTACACAATGCATGT
>NW_021759439.1:0-1079 GCF_005508785.2 Acyrthosiphon pisum
TGATGTGTATGTTATTGTTTATAGGTAATAAACAGAAAACAGATAAATTAAATTATATTTTATCTTTTTATCATCAGTTCAGTGATATGATTTTTCTCAAAAAAATTTTTTTTATTATTATCATAAATTATCAGTAGCATACGGATCACGACTATAGATAAAATAATAAAATAATGGATAGGCACAGACTTCTATATAATGCAGTATTATATAGAAGTCTGTGTGGATAGGCCATTCCTATATTAATCAATAATCATAGATATTATAAGATCTATTCTTATAACATCTATGATATTAATATACGAGGGGTTTGCGTACTGGAATGTAGATGAGAGACAGCCAGTTTTTATATGGTGTTTCTCACTCTAGCAAGGGGTCTTATCATTATTTTATTATGAGACCCCTTGTAACGTTCATGCACGTGTGATAAGATAGTGTGGCCCACGGTCTTAGATTATTAGGTCTGGCAACTAATCCCCGAATATGAAGCTCTTATTGACGGGTAAGCAGAAAAAATGCTTCGATTTTCAAAAGTTGTACTTTTTCTGAAAGGAAAGTGAATCTAGTTGGTACTTTGGGGGGTCAAAAGTGAAAATTTCCCAATACTTTTCAAAAGCGGCAGGAAAAACCTTAAAAAAATAACGGAAAAACGCGAATTTTTACGCAAAACCAATTTTTGACAAAAACGAAAACTTAATTTTACTGTAACTCAAAAAATAATTATTGTAAGCACTTGAAATTTGCAACAGATGTTTATATTAGCGTTGTCTATACAGGGTTAAATTTTCAAAGTGTTTCGACTTTTTTTGAGCTATTTATAGACAAATGAAATTTTCAATTTTTCTAAGTATTTTTTTTTAAAATAACGATAAAAAATTTTTGGTTGGATAGAAAACTTTGAAAATTTAATACAAGGTTTCTTATAAGTTGTTCTCACAGTGATAAAAAAAAATCCAAAATCGTTAGTCACAATTTTTTTTTATAAGTGCTTAAAGTTTAAATTTATACGAGATATGTCAAAATTGCGAAAATTTGCAAGTAATTTTGTGGTTGAAAAATCGTAAAATTTTTTTCTTTTA
>NW_021759440.1:0-839 GCF_005508785.2 Acyrthosiphon pisum
ATTGAATTTAAATTTAACACCATCCATTACGGTGACCCACTTGTAACCTAGTCCACAGCAGAGCGACATCTACTTTTAGATTCTGAACGAAGTGATGAATGTATTGATTTTACAATGATGTGTGTTTTTTTTTTTTTTTTTTTTGTGTCTGACGACAACTTTTGGAGCAGTAAAAATGCTTCGATTTTCAAAAGTTGTACCTTTTCTGAAAGGAAAGTGAATCTAGTTGGTACTTTGGGGGGTCAAAAGTGAAAATTTCCCAATACTTTTCAAAAGCGGCAGGAAAAACCTTAAAAAAATAACGGAAAAACGCGAATTTTGACAAAAACGAAAACTTAATTTTACTGTAACTCAAAAAATAATTATTGTAAGCACTTGAAATTTGCAACAGATGTTTATATTAGCGTTGTCTATACAGGGTTAAATTTTCAAAGTGTTTCGACTTTTTTTGAGCTATTTATAGACAAATGAAATTTTCAATTTTTCTAAGTATTTTTTTTTAAAATAACGATAAAAAATTTTTGGTTGGATAGAAAACTTTGAAAATTTAATACAAGGTTTCTTATAAGTTGTTCTCACAGTGATAAAAAAAAATCCAAAATCGTTAGTCACAATTTTTTTTTATAAGTGCTTAAAGTTTAAATTTATACGAAATATGTCAAAATTGCGAAAATTTGCAAGTAATTTTGTGGTTGAAAAATCGTAAAATTTTTTCTTTTATAACTAAGCTTTTAAAATTTGGTACAAGTCTCCATAAGTTTTTCTTTAAATATCTGTAAAAAAAACTCAACCGGACTAAGACAAAAATTTTTAGGAGTGTTTGAAATTTAAATTTTTAC
>NW_021759441.1:0-1163 GCF_005508785.2 Acyrthosiphon pisum
TACAATATCAGTTGAAAAATATTAAAAATACATAGGCACAATTTTTTTTATAAGCATTTAAAGATCAAATTTTGACAAAATTTATCAAATTTTAATTGAAAAATTATTTTGTAGTTAAAAATTTATAAAATGTTCAATTTTTGTATCTAAGAATTGAAAATTTAAAACAAGATTCTACGTAAGTAATTAATTCTGTTACCAAAAAATCTAAAAAATACATTTACGCAGTTTATTTTTATAGTCATTTTAAGTACAAATTTGGACGAAATTACATATTAAAAACCTAGGATAACTATTTTAGTTATTTTGTTGTGATTGTATAATATTATTCGTGGGTACTTGAAACTTCTAAAGTATACTATTATATATCTATGATTTTACCACGGTTTTTTGTTGATGTATAACGCGTTATAAGTACCTAATAAATATTATGATATGATTAATTTGGAATTTATTATAGGTACCTAATATAATATTATGCCTTATACCTAGACTAACATACCGTCTCCGCTCAGAATCGTTTTTCTTATACAATGATATTATATCATTGAATTCAAATTTAATACCATCCATTATACAGTGACCCACTTGTAACCTACTGTACAGCAGAGCGAAATCCACTTACCCACCTTTTTTCACTTGATTTCTCATGAAGCAATATTCTTATTTTGTTTTAATTCAAAAACGAACAACCGTAGATAACTACTTGAAATTTACGCCATGTGTTTACATTATCAATTCCCATATCTACTAGATAAAATTTTCAAAATATTTTGAGTCTCGTTTTGAATTGTTTACGGACATTTTATTTTTATATTTTTAGATTCTCCGCGGAGCCGTGAATGTGTATTAATTTTACAATGTGCGTTTTAAAAAAAATATACCTAAGTGTGTGTAATCTACTTTTTATAGACAGTAAAAAAGCTTCGATTTTCAACTTCAGTATCTTGTTCATTGAAAAGTAAATCTACTCGTTGCATTGGGGATGTTAAAATTCTTAATAGTTTCCAAAAGTGCCGGGAAAAACGGCATAATAAAAAATTATGGGAAAACGGGAAGTTTTACGCAAAATTGATTTTGGGTTTTTGGTATAACTCTAGCGTAGATACATGCAATTTTGACTGAATGTTTATCCTATATATTATTATCATTTTCTATACACC
>NW_021759442.1:0-849 GCF_005508785.2 Acyrthosiphon pisum
TGAATTTCAAACGCCCATAAAAATTTAATTTGAGATTCTTGATAGACTTTTTTTTTTTGGTAAAGGTAGAATATCCTATAAGGAATCTTGTATTACATTTTAAAATCTTAGATTTAAAAAGAAAAATTTTTATGAATTTATAACTCGAAATAATTTGCAAATTTTCGTGATTTTTCCATATTTTGTCATTTTTTGAACTTTAAATGCTTAAAAAAAAAACTGTGACTAATAATTTTTAATATTTTTCATCTGCCTTTGAAACAATATACTAGGAGCTTTCTATTAAATTTTCAAGCTTTTTTATCCAACAAATAAAATTTTATTGATATTTTTAGAAAAAAAACTAAAAAAAAATGAAAACTGACAATGTCCGTAAAGAGCTCAAAATAAGTCAAAATATTTTGAAAATTTTATCGTGTATAGAAAATGGAAATATAAACATTCGGTCAAAATTTCATGTATCCATGGTCATTTTTTCTAAAGTTACACCAAAAACTAAATTCAATTTTGTGAAAAATCGATTTTGCGTAAAAATTCCCGTTTTTCCTTAATTTTTCTTTTGTTTTTCCCGGCGCTTTTGAAAACTACTGGGAAATTTAAATTTTGACCTCCCCAATGCACCAACGATATTCACTTTCTGATCGAACAAGATACTGAAGTTGAAAATCGTAGCATTATTTCGACTACTTATCGTGTACACAGACACAAAAAAAATGAAAGAATAAAAAAAAAGTAAAAAAATAAAAAAAAAATAAAAAAAAAATAAAAAAACGCACATCATTGTAAAATCAATACGTTCATCGTTCCACTCAGAATCTAAAATAAAATAAATAATATTCATCGAAAACG
>NW_021759443.1:0-827 GCF_005508785.2 Acyrthosiphon pisum
TTTTATTATTTTTATATTTTCTGTTATCTTTTTTTTAGATTCTGAGTGGAACGATGAATGTATTGATTTTACAATGATGTGTGTTTATTTTTTAATTTTTTAATTTTTTAATTTTTGTGCCTGTGTACACGATAAGTAGTCGAAATAATGCTTCGATTTTCAACTTCAGTATCTTGTTCGATCAGAAAGTGAATATCGTTGGTGCATTGGGGAGGTCAAAATTTAAATTTCCCAGTAGATTTCAAAAGCGCCGGGAAAAAGAAAAGAAAAATTAAGGAAAAACGGGAATTTTTACGCAAAATCGATTTTTCACAAAATTGAATTTGGTTTTTGGTGTAACTTTAAAACAAATGACCGTAGATACATGAAATTTTCAATGGTTGTTTATATTTCCATTTTCTATACACGATAACATTTTCAAAATATTTTGATTTATTTTGAACTGTTTAGAGACATTTTCATTTTCCATTTTCTTTATTTTTTTTCTAAAAATATCAATTAAATTTTATTTGTTGATTAAAAAAGCTTGAAAATTTAATAGAAGGCTCCTAGTATAATGTTTCAAAGGCAGATGAAATATATTAAAAATCCTTAGCCACAGTTTTTTTTTATAAGCATTTAAAGTTCAAAAATTGACAAAATATAGAAAAATCACGAAAATTAGCAAATTATTTTGAGTTAAGACTTTGTAAAAATTTTTCTTTTTAAATCTAAGATTTTAAAATGTAATACAAGATTCCTTATAAGATTATCTACCTTTATCAAACAAAAAATATCTATAAGAAGTCAAATTAAATTTTTTATGATCGTTTGAAATTCAAATTTTT
>NW_021759444.1:0-1003 GCF_005508785.2 Acyrthosiphon pisum
AAATCACTGGTAGCGCTGAAAACATTCGATTATGAGTGTTGATGATAACAGAGGAACCTTTTGCGGGCCGTCCTCCGTCACCCGCCCACCATGTCGTTTCCAATCCATTATATCCGTGATAGCATAGAACAATATAGAAGTGAAACTCGATCAGCTGTGACCTGATTGGGGTCTTGGTTACCTATGATCTGAAGTCTGAGGTATTTGTTTTTGGAAAATAGAAGTTACTGTCATAGAAGTTTCCTAGTGGTCACAGGGGGAGCATGAATCGCCTTAATTTTTTAAAATAGTATTGAATAAAATACCAAATTTAAAATGTTTTTACTTGACATATAGGTACGTATAATTCCCACATAAAACATCCATTCAGAAATACAAATACTAACCATATTGTATAATAATTTTCAAACCCTTTATTATATGGTAATCAAGCACTTATTGATATAAACACTTGTAAATCATAAATTGATTTAATTATTTTATTAGGTAAGAAATTATTAACTTAAAGAGGAATATTCAACTATCAAAACTGTTTTTAATTGACTAGCAAGTGTACTGGGTTCCTACTGACTATAGAGGTCTCAAAAGTCAGTATATTATTTGTAATAATAGATAAATAACTTTATTGTATTTTGGCATTATCAAAAGTGGGCAAATTGATGAGAAAAAATATTAGTTTAGTCAAGTTAATAAACAATATATTCAACACTAAAATTGTAGTTATAAAAAAATGTTTAACTTAGTTAAAAATATGATAATTATTAATATAATGTAATAGATTCTAACTTACCTACTCATTTTGATGCATTATATTTTTGTTAATTTTTTTTTCACTCATTTATTTTTTACTTCTACAAAGTAATTTAAATTTGAAAACTTAACATAATATATAATAATGTACTATATTATAATGTATATATTGCCCACATAAAGCATCCATTCAGAAATACTTGCCATGTGTAATAATTTTCAATACTTGGTAATTAAACACTTATTAATAAAA
>NW_021759445.1:0-1720 GCF_005508785.2 Acyrthosiphon pisum
GAGTAAAGACACAGATACTTACTGTAAAAAGTATTTAAATACTAAGTAGTAGCTATACCGTAACTCAAAATTTTATTATTTTCATTTGAATGTGGGAAAGTAGGTACATTATTTTAATAAGCTTTATTTAAAATAATTAATAAATAAGATTTTGAATTTATAGATTTGATGTAGATAGGTACCTATTATTAATGTATTGTTCTGTTTATACTGGTACCTACTGCTTAACAGCTTTGGAATATAAACTAATTGTTTTATATTTATTGTGAATAAATTACTTATGAGTAATGATACAAAAATAATACATTTTAGTCCTCAGATTAAGAAGTTATTTCTGGCAAACCTATTTACTTGTATATTTCTATATTTTAATTGTGTACCTATGATTATTGTGTTATTTTTATTATTCAACGCAATAACTGTCATTCATTGTCCATCGCTTTCTAAACCGTTGTAAGAATATCAAAAATATTATGGTATGATTTTTAAAAAATATTATGTAGGTAAATTATATTAAATATATTGGTTAATATTGTGATAAAAACTTTAAAAAAATAGGTTATTTATATTAGGTATCAAACTATCTGGAATAACTACTTAATTAGAAACATTTTTATATTTTAAAAAATGTTACATTTTAATATAATATTAGGTACCTATTTATTATCTGTATACAATATAATTTCATGTTTAGTATTGCACTAAACCAGATACAAACATTTTTAGGGAGGGTTCAAATGGGTACAAATCGGGTACAAAAAAATGAAATAGGTCCGAAATCGATCGGTCGATTCCCGGTGGTTCCGGGTGCCAGGACGACGTTTTTACAGCACCCGGACGCGGGATTCGGTTTTGTGTAAAAAGGAAATGGGTACAAAATTTTTTAGGGAGGGTTCAAATGGGTACAAATCGGGTACAAAAAAATGAGATAGGTCCGAAATCGATCAGTTGATTCCTGGTGGTTCCGGGTGCCAGGACGACGTTTTTACAGCACCCGGACGCGGGATTCGGTTTTGTGTAACAGGGAAAGTGGTACAAACATTTTTAGGGAGGGTTCAAATGGGTACAAATCGGGTACAAAAAAATGAAATAGGTCCGAAATCGATCGGTCGATTCCTGGTGGTTCCGGGTGCCAGGACGACGTTTTTACAGCATCCGGACGCGGGATTCGGTTTTGTGTAAAAGGGAAAGGGGTACAAACATTTTTAGGGAGGGTTCAAATGGATACAAATCGGGTACAAAAAAATGAGATAGGTCCGAAATCGATCGGTTGACTCCTGGTGGTTCCGGGTGCCAATACGACGTTTTTACAGCACCCGGACGGGGGATTTAGTTTTGTGTAAAAGAGAAAGGGGTACAAACATTTTTAGGGAGGGTTCAAATGGGTACAATTCGGGTACCAAAAAATGAGATAGGTCCGAAACCGATCGGTTGACTCCTGGTGGTTCCGGGTGCCAGGACGACGTCGTTACAGCACCCGGACGGGGGATTTGGTTTTGCGTAAAAGGGAGAGGGGTATACATTTTTTTATGGGGGGTTCAAATGGGTACAAATCGGGTACAAAAAATGAGATATGTTAGGGGTGGTTTTGACGATTTACGGGTGCCAGGACGACGCACCTCAAACGTACGACATAGCAAATTGTCGTTCGCTAGTTTCATAGGATGCTGTCATTTTGATTTTAGAGTGAATTGACCTATATCCAACTTTTAGGTAACAA
>NW_021759445.1:3464-4739 GCF_005508785.2 Acyrthosiphon pisum
TCCTTAAAGCGGAAAACGGTAGTCTTCATATAATAATGGGTTCCCCCTTGGTCCGAGGTCTTTAACTTGAATTCCGGCCGAGTTACACTCTAACTCAAAATGTGGGGGGTGGGGGCTTTGGTTCCCTAATGTTGAAAATTCATCTGGGGCCTAAGAAATTGAGATGCCCATTGGTCCGGGGTCTCTAAGTCGAATACCCGCTAAGTTATGCTTCGTCAAAAATAATTACTCGTTTAATGGGTCCCCCCCCACTCCGCCCGACGGTCGCCTACGCGCGCGTGACGACCGATGTTGGGTAGCCTACGCGAATGGAACCGCAGTGTTGCCAGATGGTACGATCCTAGTGGGGGACATACTATAATTTTGAAGACGCGGTACGATCATCACTCTTTCCAAACCTGGAAACACTGATGTTGCGTTTTTCATTGTTACACTTTTCGGTGTTGAGATTTTTTTCCAGCGACTCCCATCCACCTAACGCCCCATAAAGAACTTCGTTCCAAAATGTGTATTTTTAATTAATTTTTAATCATCTAAAAAAAGTATTAAAGATATAGAATTCTGTTACATGACATATTTTTTTTTGTACTGTAATTTATTCATCTTCATTGCAGTCGTCTTCGAAACAGTTTGAAACAATGTACATTTGTAGATTTTCAAATTTAAATGTGCGGCGGTTAGGTCTAAAATTGATTTGTATCTGCTGAAAATTCATGTAGTTTACTCTGACGAAATAATACCCTTAGTGTATGTTTTGTTACCCGATAAAAAAAAAGTAACGTATATAAGTGTTGCCGCCGCAACATAACAATATAATATTATGTTTATATTTTAATTAATAGTATCACTGGTCACGGAGAACAGCTGGTCACACACACTCACATATCATTATTTTGTATTGTTTTATTATTGTTATTATTATCGTTGAATGTGCCTTGTGAGTTATATAATATGTAGATTAAATGTTATCGTACGCCGCCGCGCCGTCTACGCGAATATTATTTAACACGGCCGCCGTGAATTCTCTCTCTTTCCGTACGTTGTTCCGATCGTATCAACGCGTGCATAAAATATTATTATTAACAAGTTCTTTTTATGTGAAATCTATCATTATTTTATTGTTTTTTAAGAAGTGTGAATGCCAGAAGGGCCTGATTTATTCTGTCATTTTTATTGTATTTCAGTGCTAAGCGCCAAGGGCATTTTCATATCTTTATTACCTATCCTACCATTGTAAGCCATAAGGCAGCATATTATATAATTGTTAATTTATTG
>NW_021759446.1:0-1281 GCF_005508785.2 Acyrthosiphon pisum
TCAAACTACCAAGTGCTGACAATCCTGCAAATATAGGTATTAAGGGAATTGCACCTCCTGATTGTCTCGGTACTAACATCAACCTTTTACCACCATTCTTTTTTTTTGAGATTCTTTTTTTTTCGCTGCTAGTATACCATTTGTTTTTATAGCACGTTTCCGTTTGCAACCCATACCTATTTTTCTTTTAGCTTTCATTGCGTTTGTTACTGCGTACGCAACTAATTTCTCTTTTCTAGGTGTATCTTTTGCTTTAAATCTTTCCCAAGCTCGAATTTCTAACACTTTATCAGCTTTATGTCTATCGTCTAAATTTTTACTTTTTGCATACACAATATCGTGGTCACGACAAGCAGCATCCAATGGGTTTATTCCTTTATCACCACGATCTAGTCTCTTTTTTAATTTCGTACCAGGACCACAATACTGATATCCTGAAACATGGGCTTCGAACGGGAGACTATTTATAAGGGAGTTTACAAATCCTTTACCAGTCTTGTTTGAATTGTACTTACGAGTTGAACACGCCATCTATAACTGGTTATAAATTTAAAAAAGGTGGGTAAGTGGATTTCGCTCTGCTGTACAGTAGGTTACAAGTGGGTCACTGTATAATGGATGGTATTAAATTTGAATTCAATGATATAATATCATTGTATAAGAAAAACGATTCTGAGCGGAGACGGTATGTTAGTCTAGGTATAAGACATAATATTATATTAGGTACCTATAATAAATTCCAAATTAATCATATCATAATATTTATTAGGTACTTATAACGCGTTATACATCAACAAAAAACCGTGGTACTATCATAGATATATAATAGTATACTTTAGAAGTTTCAAGTACCCACGAATAATATTATACAATCACAACAAAATAACTAAAATAGTTATCCTAGGTTTTTAATATGTAATTTCGTCCAAATTTGTACTTAAAATGACTATAAAAATAAACTGCGTAAATGTATTTTTTAGATTTTTTGGTAACAGTATTAATTACTTACGTGGAATCTTGTTTTAAATTTTCAATTCTTAGATACAAAAATTGAACATTTTATAAATTTTTAAGTACAAAATAATTTTTCAAATTAAAATTTGATAAATTTTGTCCAAATTTGATCTTTAAATGCTTATAAAAAAAAATTGTGCCTATGTATTTTTAATATTTTTCAACTGATATTGTAACAATATATCAGGAGCTTTGTATTAAATTTATACACTTTTTGGCCCAACAGATAAAACTTTATGATATTTATAGAAAAAAAAAAACTAAAAA
>NW_021759446.1:3289-4182 GCF_005508785.2 Acyrthosiphon pisum
TAGAGTATTATACGAAAATAATATGAATTTGATTGAACAGAAAGATAAATTGGATGTAATAAATGTAGATGTCAGGTAGTAAAAAAACCATCAAGACATGGTTCGTTATTACCCGATACTATACGTGCTATACTAGTTGGCCCTAGTGGCTCAGGAAAAACAAATATAATGTATAATCTGATCACACATGCTAACGGGTTAAGATTTGAAAATATTTATTTATACTCGAAAACCTCTAATCAGGAAAAATATGTCTTAATAAAAAAAATAATAGATGATATAAAAGGTGCCAATTTTTTCATATTTACAAGCGCTGATAAGGTTATAAAACCAAACTTAACCAAAAAAAATTCAATTATCATTTTTGATGATGTGATATGTGGTCCACAATCCGTAATCAGAGAATACTTTAGCATGGGCAGACATTCAGGTGCTAGCTCTGTATTTTATTTAGCACAGACATATTCTAAAAAATCAAAACAGCTAGTAAGAGATAACGCAAACTTCTTAATGATACTAAAACAAGATGATACAAATTTACGACATATATTCAACGATCATTCGTCTACAGATATGGATTTCTCAGAATTTCGTAAAATTTCTCATTTATGTTGGAATCATAGTGATTATGGGTTTATGGTCATCGATAAAACTCGGGAAATGAATGAAGGAAGGTATAGATGTGGGTTTCATACGTTCATTAAAATAAAATAATTTTATATATTTATACCTATATAAATATACTGTCACACAGTTATTATCTACATAGTGTTATCGGCAGTCATACGATACAGGTATATTACTTTTATTATTTACAATGAACAAACAAAAAGTTTTATTGCAAAATTTAATAACATCAAAAAAAAATATTAAACGAAAAATAATGAATGAAA
>NW_021759446.1:4232-5528 GCF_005508785.2 Acyrthosiphon pisum
CGGTATCGAATCATATTGTTTATTCAATTTGTAATATATTAAATTTGGTGGTGACTGAATTACTTTCAACCCTGTCCTTTCACTCGGGAAAAACTCGTAAATCGAATGACTCTGAAGATGGTTGTTGAATGATCCTTGAGCTATATTACACATTACTTTTATAGAATTAATTGTGTTTAAATTTACAGCTTTTTCCGATCGAAGAATTTCATTGTGTGGCTTATATACTCGTTTTTCAAAACCGAATACAGGTGCTATACTATACGGATACTCAAAGTGTAGTATCCCATTACATTTTATATACGATCTGAAATCGATAGGATCAACCGTAATGTCGAATGTTAAATTGGTTATGTTTTTACTATTATAGTCATCAATTTGCTTCTTAACTCGTTGCTTAATATCTTCAATTTCATAACAACCCTCTTCCAATGTAATAAAACATATCATAGGATCATTATTGTTTTCATTCTCAGCTACTTGTATAGAAAATGTATTATTATTATCATTAATATTTGGAAACGAATTAAATGACTGTAAACATAACAAAGCTATTTCTGAGTCCTCGTAAAGGTTTATAGGCGGAAAATAATTTACAGATAATATGGTAGCATTCCCAGTTAAACTTAAAGTCAATTGGATTATTGTTTTGGTCAACTAACTGAACAGTAATTGAATTAATATCTGTTTTGTTTAATCTGTAATATATAAGGTTTACCGGAGATTGAACAACCTTTGTTCCTCTTCTCCCACTCGGGAAAAGCTCATATATCGAATGGCTTTGAAGTTGGTTGTTGAATGACCCATGTGCTATATTACACATTACTTTTATAGAATTAATTGTGTTTAAATTTGCAGCTTTATCCGATCGATGTTCTTCATGAAACGGTCCTTAATCTTTATTTCTATACCCAAAAACAGGTGCTATACTATACGGATGCTCAAAGTGTAGTATACCATTACATTTTATATACGTTCTAAAATCGACAGGATCAATACGTACACTGAATGTTAGCTTTGTTCCGTAGACTTTATTAACTTGAGATAACTGTTTTGCCATATATTTGTTAATATCTTCTATGTCACAGCATTCGACTGGCACAAAAAATTGAATTTTTGCTTTTCTATCTGGAGGAATTGATTGTATTCTCAGCCGGTTATTAGTTGGATTTATAATATTTGGAAATGAATTGTACGTTTGCAAAGATAACAAAGCTATTTCTGATCTTCATAAACGTTTAGAGATGGAAAATAATTTGCCGACATACAGTTGAATTTCCAGTCAGATTTAATGTA
>NW_021759446.1:6245-8384 GCF_005508785.2 Acyrthosiphon pisum
AATATTTTTCATCTGCCTTTGAAACAATATACTAGGAGCCTTCTATTAAATTTTCAAGCTTTTTTATCCAACAAATAAAATTTTATTGATATTTTTAGAAAAAAAACTAAAAAAAAATGGAAAATAAAAATGTCCGTAAAGAGCTCAAAATACATCAAAATATTTTGAAAATGTTATGGTGTGTAGAAGATGCTAAGATAAACATTCAGTCAAAATTTCATGTATCTACGGTAATTTTTTTTAAAGTTACACCAAAAACCAAATTCAATTTTGTGAAAAATCGATTTTGCGTAAAAATTCCCGTTTTTCCTTAATTTTTCTTTTGTTTTTCCCGGCGCTTTTGAAAACCACTGGGAAATTTAAATTATGACCTCCCCAATGCACCAACGATATTCACTTTCTGATCGAACAAGATACTGAAGTTGAAAATCGTAGCATTATTTCGACTACTTATCGTGTACACAGACACAAAAAAAATAAAAAAACACACATCATTGTAAAATCAATACATTCATCGTTCCACTCAGAATCTAAAAAAATAAAAAAACACACATCATTGTAAAATCAATACATTCATCGTTCCACTCAGAATCTAAAATCTAGAGTATTTATACGAAAATAATATGAATTTGATTGAACAGAAAGATAAATTGGATGTAATAAATGTAGATGTTCAGGTAGTAAAAAAACCATCAAGACATGGTTCGTTATTACCCGATACTATACGTGCTATACTAGTTGGCCCTAGTGGCTCAGGAAAAACAAATATAATGTATAATCTGATCACACATGCTAACGGGTTAAGATTTGAAAATATTTATTTATACTCGAAAACCTCTAATCAGGAAAAATATGTCTTAATAAAAAAAATAATAGATGATATAAAAGGTGCCAATTTTTTCATATTTACAAGCGCTGATAAGGTTATAAAACCAAACTTAACCAAAAAAAATTCAATTATCATTTTTGATGATGTGATATGTGGTCCACAATCCGTAATCAGAGAATACTTTAGCATGGGCAGACATTCAGGTGCTAGCTCTGTATTTTATTTAGCACAGACATATTCTAAAATATCAAAACAGCTAGTAAGAGATAACGCAAACTTCTTAATGATACTAAAACAAGATGATACAAATTTACGACATATATTCAACGATCATTCGTCTACAGATATGGATTTCTCAGAATTTCGTAAAATTTCTCATTTATGTTGGAATCATAGTGATTATGGGTTTATGGTCATCGATAAAACTCGGGAAATGAATGAAGGAAGGTATAGATGTGGGTTTCATACGTTCATTAAAATAAAATAATTTTATATATTTATACCTATATAAATATACCGTCACACAGTTATTATCTACATAGTGTTATCGGCAGTCATACGATACAGGTATAATACTTTTATTATTTACAATGAACAAACAAAAAGTTCTATTGGAAAATTTAATAACATCAAAAAAAAATATGAAAAATAATGGAAATGAAACGTGGTGTTATAGATTCTGAAAACTATTTCCGTGAGTCATTTAAACCAATAATTGAACCATTGAGTACACATGCAAAACAAAATGAAATATGTAACACACAGTCAACTGTACTAGAAAATAAATCAGAAACCTCATGCACTAGTGAAGATGATGATGATAACGAATTAAATTCACCATTTGAAAATTTTTTAAATAACCTTTGATTTTTAAATCAACACGTTATGATAAATCCTATGGTATGCATTATGATAAAAATAGTGATTCATATAAAATAGGAAAACATTCTGTAACTTTGAGTCACGGTAAATCACTGCTGCTTAATAAATATTATAAATTCACACCAGGTTTATGGTCTTTATTATGTGAGAAGGAACCAAAAAAAACAACTATAGAAGATATAGAATCTTATTACAATATTTTGAAAAATTCTGGAGTCCATTTAAAAGCAGATGGAAAACCTAGAACCTCAAGGTATCATAAATGGGTGGCTGTTGTAAAACCGTTGTATTATCGAATGAAAATGGAGGAAAAACAGTTTAATGAAGAATAGATAAAATTAATGAGATACACTCCACGAATTACTTAAAATCATTTAACATACTTTACTTCTAGTCCTTTGACTTATTAACGATAACGTAGAAAAATA
>NW_021759446.1:9014-10774 GCF_005508785.2 Acyrthosiphon pisum
CTGGTGTTAATAATGAAATTATATCTATATTAGAAGAACTACGTGAGAGAAATATTATAGTATAATGACGACCTTAGAGTGTATAGCTAATGAGCTACATCGACCAGCGAGAAAAATATTTCCTAGGCGCAGTGTGGTAACACGGTTTATTGACGACCTCTGGCAAGTTGATTTAATGGATATGCAATCTCATTCTAAAAAAATATAGCAAATATGTATTTGTAGAACCGTTGAAAAATAAATCAGCGAAAGAATGTACAAAAGGAATGTTAAGTATATTGAAAAAAGCTAATCCAAAATTTTTACAGACAGATAATGGTACAGAATTTTATAATACTCAATTTCAAGATTTAATGAAAAAATATAAAATTAAACATTACAGTTCATACAGTGTTATTAAATGCTCAATCGCAGAACGCGTGATCCAAACTCTTAAAAATAATATATATAAACATTTTACTGCAACAGGTACATGGAATTGGTATAATACAATATCAAAAATTATACATAACTATAATAATACAAAACATAGAACAATCAAATGTACACCTAATGAAGCTCGAATGGATACAAACAGAATTAAATTTAATACATATATAAATTCTCAAACATTGTATAAGCCAAAATTTAAAGTTAACGATAAAGTACGAATATCAAAGTATAAACATATATTTAGTAAAGGATATACACCAAATTGGACAACGGAAATATTTACAGTTTCAAAAGTTTTACAAACAAATCCAGTAACTTATCAGCTAAAGGATGAATCAAACAATATAATCTTAGGTGGTTTTTATGAACAGGAAATTAAATTAACTGATTTTCCAGACACATTTCTCGTTGAACGTATTATAAAAAAAGTCTGGGATAAAATGTTTGTTAAATGGTTAGGTTTTGATTCCTGTCAAAATTCATGGATATCATCATCAGATATTTTAAAATAAAAATTTAGTATGTATAATATGTATCACTTTTTAAAATAAAAAAATATTTAATAAATAAATTGTATCTTCTTTTTTTTTAGTAAAAATTTTCCCGGGGTCGTCACTGACACCGCAAGGGGAAAAGTTGTGGATGAACGTTTTTATATTCCCCTGTAACTAATAAAAACTTGGATAGAAAGACCCCACAAAACTGATTGCTCAAGCGCAAAAGTTGTGGATAAACGATTTTAAATCTCCCTGTAACTGAAAAAAACTTGGATAGAAACTACATATACTACCTACTGTAGTCCTACGTTAATTGTATTCTTTCAAACTGATCTGTAATCGGATAATTTATGGTTTTTGAAGATTGAAAGTCTAAACAGTAAAGGTAGAAACACACTACTGTCACGTCACGTGAAATCACACGTTGTCATGTGAGCTCACGTGACAGGTAAAAAGTGCGGAGTGCCATTTTACATATTATTTGAATTCATCAGAAACACACTGTTATCACGTCATGCCTATCACGTCACGTTACCAAACTCATGCATGAAATCACGTCTCTATTTTCTGAAAGTTTGCACATTTGTGACTCACGTGACAACACATAAACTAGTGTTTTATAATATTTCATTCAAAATTTAAAATTCGAAAATGGAAGAAATGCTCATTGAAAAGGTTAGGGAACATAATGCTCTATGTGACCATGGGTCACCTGATTACCGAGATAACAGATTCGGCAAAATGCGTGGAGATATTGGTCAAGAACTAAAAATATCAGTATGTTTTATTTTCTAAACAAAACTTTCTAACAAATAGTATAAAATAAATCGT
>NW_021759447.1:0-1733 GCF_005508785.2 Acyrthosiphon pisum
CAATTTTGTGTAAAATCGATTTTGCGTAAAAATTCCCGTTTTTCCTTAATTTTTCTTTGGTTTTTCTTGGCGCTTTTGAAAATTACTGGGAATTTTAAATTTTGACCTCCACTCAGAATCTAAAATATAATATCAAAAATAGATATTTATAATATTATTATTTATATTTATTATAATACGTAAAAATGAATACAAAATATCGAAAAATGTACCCGTATTTATATTATGTTATACATTAAAAACCTATAGACAATTTTAAGGGACCTGTTTTTTTGCTCAAAAACATGCCTTACAGGAAAAACTATCATGCCTCATTGATTGGTCCGATTTCCGTATTTTTTTTTTTTTTTTTTGTTAGATAGAGGAAGACTTATTGCAGGGCTCATTGGACTTGGATTTTCAAAATTATTTTTCTAAATCTTATATTACAAGTTTGAGTTTAATCCATTTTTACAACTTTTTAGTTTTTGTATTATTTTTTATTTTTAGAAACGTAATCAAAAATCGAAGTCCAATGCGCCCTGTAAAAAATATTCCACTATCTAAAAAAAAAAAAAAAAAATACGGCAATCAGACCAATCTACGAGGTATGAGAGTTTTTCCTATAAAGTGTGTTTTGATTGATATAATACACCCTATCAACCCCCCTAAATAGGTATCGGGTAGTAGATTAATGGAAAAATATTATAATTTAGGTGGCAACTAAAATATAAAATTTAATTTTCAAATTTTATAGAATTGCGGAAAATTTGAAAATGTCGTGACCAGGCCCTTTAACCAAATATTTATACTAGTATATTCTGGGCATTATACAATTTTCAAAATTACCTTTTTTCTTCTTCTCTTGACTTATTTTGTGCTATTTATAAATATTTGACATATTCTATATTTTTTATTTCTATGCGTTTTTATAAATTATACTTAATATTCAACAATGAATTTATGTAAATTAAGAGTCCGTTGTTTGCATAAAAATTTCCCATAAGCTTAATTTGACAGCACTTTCCTTAAAAAAAACCACCGCTGAAATCAAGTTCATGTCACAATACACTTTTTGATATTATAAGCTTTCTTTCAAGAGGACGAGGAATAACGTTGGTATTTATTTCTACGGTAATTATTTCTATGCATATCTATATATACACACGAGTATAATCAACATATTAAGGCATTCATATTTGTATTTATTGTTTCTTCTAATAAAACAAAAATAAATTGTATCACTTTAAAGATGTATTGGTGAATAATCATCGTTGTTACTTGTTAGTGTAAGAAAATTAATTATTTCTTAAGGGGGCTGCAGCCGGTTTTGACAAAAGTCAAAACTAATGTAGATTTGACCAATCTAAACATTAATTTTGTTTGTTACTGTGTTTTTAAATATATTTAAATTCCGTATCATAAAATAAACCTTAAGGGGGCGGGAGGGGGCTCCAGTCAATGAAAAAAAGTAACTTTTAGACCAATAAGCTAGACAAAACTGGAAGAATTTGGTTTGACAGATTTTAATTTTGAAAAAATGGTTGAATTTATAAACTTCTAGACTATGTTTCTTAGGAATCACTTTTTTTATTTAAAATCAGATGTGCCCAAAATAAATACAAATGTAATGCAATTATTTCATGGATTTCTAAAAAAAAGGGTTATTTGAAGGTCATTTTAAATTGAAAATTGAAAATCGACTTCCTAAGAACCTAGATATTTTATAAATGAATTCAAACATGTATAAAAAA
>NW_021759448.1:0-7971 GCF_005508785.2 Acyrthosiphon pisum
GAATACAGTAGGACAACATTTTTTCATTTGTTTGTGATTAAAATAATGTAGAACAAATCGTTACAAAAAAAACATACATTCCTATTTTAATTAATTTGAAAACGTTTTCGGGTTGCACAAAGAAACTTTATTAGTACCGATTTTTAATAACTATACGTCATAGTCACAATACTATTTCAATAATAATTATAAAAATTATTATCAAAGTACGCGTACAATGAATGAATAATTAAATAATGTTAACTTGTATAGAAATATTATGTAGGTATTCAAAATGTAAAATGTTCAGTTTCATAGTTTAAAAATATCATATCTACGTTTACGCAACAAAAAAAAATTGTATTCGTCTCCGTTTGATGGCCGATGATTTTAATTTTTCTTATTTTAGTGCTTTTTTTTTAATATTAAATATTTTATTATAACTTTAACTTGATTGTATTCATAACATTACATGGTGCATGAAACGTATTTATTTCGCATCGAATAACGGAATAACAAATAATAATAATATTATATTGATTATCGAACAATATATTATTATGCAGACATAAATTCAGGTCATTCATTCGGTTCGTTGGGATTTCAGTTGAATTAAAATATAAAACAATATTGTAGCGCCCGTCAAAGAAAACCGTTATAGTTAATAGCACGTCGTAACCACGTTTGTTGTCTCCGTCTCTTTTACGTATAATTATAAACAAATATCGACACATTTACGTTTATAAACAATAGTATTTACAGTTTATCAAACTATAGTATCGACCATTGTGACTTGGAATATTATCGATTTTAAAAGTAAGACGATTATTTAGTTGGAAACAAGTTTAGAACCATTCGAAAATTATCAAAAACAAAATGAAATATCCTGCAAAGTATCCGTGAGGATCTAAATACGTCGCGTAGACCAACTCTAAGGTATAGCTATTGCACGTTTAAATTGAATATGTCAATTCGTTATCCACTCCGATAAAAAAAATCGACTTAGCGAAATGGATTCTTTCAAACGAAAAATGTGCCATGATTATGCGTCAGTAAGACGGAGACGACACAGTGGGTACGACATAAGAAACATCGCGTGTCCCATGTTTAAGTTTTATAATAATATTCTATTATAGTTTATACGGTGTAATTCGTTCAGACCACTAACATCATGCAAGCCACCCGACGACGTAATTATGCACGCATCTACTCTATAATTTATATAAAATATTATGTATATAGTGTACGTATACTAATGAATTATATATCACGTCTGATAAGTTCGATGGGTTTTTTTTAATTTTGCTTCCGACACACGACGCCGCCATGGGTACCCGGTGAAATTTGTTTTTTTGTTTTATCGGTTTTCCTGATAATTGCATAATATATTATGTCGGTTAGGCGCCCATCAAGAAGTAGGTACAAACCGTGATTGTGTACGTCCCATGTAAGTTGTAATATTATAATGACATATCACGGGAGACCTGTGCTAGAATACGTCGCATTGATTGACACGAACGTGCGACAATGACATCTTCGAGGTAACAATGGCATACATTTTACAATATCCTACCTATACGTTCACCTTAATTTCGATCATTAACAACATATTATTATTGTTATTACTATCGTACGCATTCCGGCATTCGTACAGGAACTTTATGCGCATAGGGTTGATGATGTTATTGTAGGTTAAATTTCAAAGAATACTGTTTCCTTGGATTTCTCGCAGCCGACTGTTTGGGCGCTAACCATAACCGTTTATATTGGTTACGATTATGTATGTTGCTTCAAAAACTACCTGTAATTCAGGAAAAAATAATTTAACGACGAAGTACACCTTGAAGTGACCTTGAAGGAGGCTAGGCTAACTAACTTACTATACGTCACCAACTGGCTGTGATTGTTGGTCATTAATTATTATCTACTAATACAATATTACCGATTAAAAAAAATCTACAGCTGGTGTTTAGTGTACCTTATCATTGAGTAGGTACCTAATTATAATGGGCGTTAAATTTGAATCCAATGATGAATAATTGCATACGAAAAATGGTTCTGAACGAAGACGGCCACTCAAAATAATATTAATCAAAGGATATTAATTAATAACACATTTATATTGAAATTATTTATTGATATTTATTTTTCTATAATATCTAGTAATACGGTGGGTAGTTGAAAAAATAAATCTTAAGTAATATTAAAGTGTATTATGTATACGATTTTATAATTTCTATTACTAGCTTTTATCAAAATTCTAAATATTATTTAATACGTATATGCATCGTATACCTATGGTTTAATGAACCTATTCATAAAATATAAATAGATTATAACTAATCTAAATATTTTTAAAATTTAATTATGTATACACAATAAATAACAATAATATACTTAAGAAAATGCAAACAGTTTCAAGTTCCAACGAATATGACAATAAAATAATTCAAATTTTCATTTTTCGTTTAAATATCCAAATTTGTCAAAGCATCAATTTTCAAATGTCTCACTATTTGACAATATTTGTCAAAATTCTACCTTTATACGTTCATAAGTCATATTGTGCACTTACGCTCGGAACTTCTAAATATTCACAAAAACAAAATGTTGAACATATTAATTTTTACAAAGACAGAAGTGGAAAGACGAGTTTCTGCAATCATCTATGTAGTTTTAATTTTTTTTTTTGGGTGGGGAGGGGGGATAAAGTGTGTTATATGAATTTAAAAACTCGGCTTATACATTTATAAGTCATACAAAATATTTACAAAAAAAAGTTAAAAATGGTCATTTTTTTCTATTGAGTGCGCTGGTGAGAACTGTTACTACCCCACTTCGTGTATTTTATGTATATTTTTTATTTTGTGAGAGAAGGAGCTTTAAGTTATTTTAAAATCTATCTTAACTTTTGTTTTTAATTCAATTAATTACAACATTAGACTTTTTTTAAATTTGACCTTGTCTGTTTGTGTTTTTTCTTTTCTAGTTAGTAATTTTCTTGGCATTTCCTGGATCCAAAAATGGTTAGTCAAACGGATTTTATTTTTAAAAAAATAAGCCAAGGCCTACGTTAGCCTTAAGTAAGACACTTTATTATATGTCTTAAAATTAGTTATAAATAGTAAACTCGTATTAGGTTAATATTGATTTATGTTATATTATATTACAATATTGTGTTTAGACTATATTATTATAATACAATAATTGTATTATGAAATATTTATAGATTATTATTATATTTATATATATATTTTATACACAATCATATATGTTTGAATAAGAAACCCCGTGCGTTGTTAGTGGATTTGGGGTCCATTCAATGTGATTCCACAAGAGTTGGATGTATAGTAAAGATGATTCTGGCTTCTAAATACATTCTGCAGTCAGTCATGATTTGCTAAAAAATGAGAATCTGGCCACAGGTAGATCATCTTGTCTATCTTCGCAAGCCTTCAGATATCTGTGGGATGTCTGAGTATAAACGATTCTTATCCAGTTGAGTATCGTTTGATTTTTTCTATTCGAAGAATTAATACACTGATCTTTTCGGCCAACGGAGTATTGACGATTTTGTCTCGCTTAGTTGTGTGTCTTGTTTGTGTTGATGTATTGACCATGTGAGAATATAGCAATATCTTGAACATATTTTTATGTGTGGTGAGGTTTGTGATGAAAGAGATGGGAAAGGTTACTCATCGTGATAGCTAGTTCTTCTGTTTCCATCCATTATTTTATAAAAAGGGAATCACATAGATCTATCCCTAAATGTAGTTTAGACCAATATGTTTTCTACCAGTTTAGTGGAATGTTATAAAAAATTACCTGTATTCTTTAAGCTATATTTGTAAGCTATGTAATTTGCTTAAGGAGTCACTAGGACAGTGATGTTCCTGATCTATTTATTACGAGAACATTTTAGTGCTTTGTAAAATCCAAATACCTACTCGAGCTCGGAATAAGAAACACCCTGAAGTGATTCATTACGTTTCGACTTCTTCATTGCAAATATATACCTATCTTCCATCGGTGTATAATATGTTTACACTGTGGGTATAAGGTGATAGGATTCCCGTTGTTCTCATGAACTCTCGAGAATATTTTGAAGAGCTTTTTTTCTGATATTGTTATTACACGTGATTATGACGTCGTATGTTACGTCTTATATAAGGGTAGGTCTAATATTAATATTATTGCGTACTCGAGTTTAATTAATTTCTCATTTGCATACATGGGGTCGGCATGATGGGGTTAGTACGGACTGACCGCGCCGCCGGGTTCTACTTTATTCGCATTTGAGTTGTACAAACTGATTGTGTTTTGTGTTTAATAACAAAGATACTGTAGGTGCACGGTGCGTTGTTGTTTTTGCGTTATATGTCCTACATAAAATTATGTGCCTATTATTATTGTTGTGCAGGTCAGTGCACAAAATAAAGAAAACTAATTAGATATGTAAATTGGACATGAACCATATTATAATCGTAACGTGTTTAAAAAATAACAATGAACTCGAGCTCGACGAAAAAAGGGGAGAAATAACTATGTTGATCCAGTGTTAGTTGTACTTGTGGATTTTTTTTTGCAACGTATAAATAATAAATCACTGCTCTATTATCATAGTAATGATATATTTTGTAATTTTACCATGATTTGAATAACGTGTAGACTGTAGGTTATGTCATTTTAACTATTTGGAACTGTATGATTCGACGATAAGATGACAAAAACGGCAAATATCTATGTTTATAGATAATAAAATATTGGATTAGTTATTCGACCTCATAATTAGAGCATTTTTGATCAATGAACATATATCACATAATAGAAAGAAAACAACCCAAGGGTAGGGATAATTATTTCTCTATTAAATAAAAGTTGTGTACATTATTTTTATCATACACATAATAACATATTAATTTCAATACAGTGATAAATTAATAATGATTATTATCTATTTCAGAATACTTTAAAGTATAACAGACACAAAGTTAAAAAAATAAATTGTATCGTCCTCATATTTTAAATTGCAGATAATTAATTTCAAGGTATAAAGTTATCAACCCTTGGGTTGTGGGAGTGAAGTCCCCGGGGTTTGATGAAAAAAGCGGTCGGGAGGTAGAACCTCATAGATCTAGTATATTATAATTGTATTTCTTCCTTCGAGAAAAAAAGATCACGTGTCAAAATCGTCATCGAAGAGGTATTTATAACTTTATAAACCATGTCCGCGTTAAGTATTATCCTCCATTATGACGTATCATCGTGCCTATATATATATATACGATGATATACGATATACGATGATACAGTTTGGCTATAAATGTTTATGTACCCAATTCATAGACCTTGTAGTCATAGACGGAGAATGGCAATTTCCTGCGGTGAATACGGGTCGCTGATAGTTTTGTTTCACGCGTGTTGATCGGGCATGTGAATAGACAACACCAGTTAGTGCATAGTTAAAAAAAAAACAGCATAAATATGTAATTATCGTATTACATCATGATTCATGAATATGTATTTCAAGTTTCAAACGAATTAAACAAATTTGTATAAACTTGTATTAAGTATTACTAGGAATAACATCTCTGTTTTTTGATTTGAACGTTTTATTACAATAATTTATTTTTGTTTTATTTTAGATACATTACTGTAACCAAAACGTACGACCCACCCTGACCAGCCTGGCATGCTCAATCTATTAGTATAAGGTCTATAAGCGACTTTACACTGGTCCTTGATCTGTGAACCGCGATTTCTGGATAAACAATTCGCGCCGTGATTGCCTGTATTTGTGGTTATCTAGTAGTTAACCACAAAGTTTATTAGTAAATACCACGTTTCATTGCAGATACCAGAAAATAGAATCCAATCTTATTCAAGTCAAATATTTACTATTATGTGGTTACTGCAGTAACCATGGTATTATCAAATAACAATTTGAATTTATAGGCGATTGTTTCATTGTGATAACGAGAAAACCAGTTACCACTTATCATTATGTTCACAACTTCACCACAAATATGAAAAAAAAATATAATTTTGAAAAATCACAGATATTCTTTTTCCAGAAATCATCGTTCATAGGATTATGGTTAGGTTAGGTTAACCATAGACTTATAGACATAGACAGAACTTTTGTATTAAACTTTCAAGCTTTTTTACCCAACAAGTACAATTTTATTGACATTCAGAAAAAAAAAATAAAACATTGAAACTGAAAATGTCCATAAACAGAAAATGCTGATGACCTAGCCCTAGCTTGCCAGAGTAAAGATTTCGAAGACCTGAAAAACACCGTGTCTGAAGACCTTGATACATTACATAAGTCCTACAATCAATGGAGACTCAAACCAAATCCATCTAAAACGGAAGTCACTTTCTTCTGTCTGAATAACAGAAGAGCAAACCAGAAGATACGGGTGCAGTTTGGAGAGCAGTTACTAAAATACAACCCCTATCCTAAGTACCTGGTTGGGATTTTAGACAGGACGCTTACGTTCAAGAACCGTCTAGCCGAACTATCAGCGAAAATAAAGACCCAGCATAGTAAAGTTGCCAAGTTGAGTGGTACATCATGGGGAGCTGATGCAAATACCCTATGAATCATCATGTTAGCACTAGTATATTAAGTTGCGGAATACTGCGCCCCAGTATGGACAAATAGTGCACATACCAATAAACTTGATACGCAGCTCAACTCAGCAATGAGAATCATAGGGGGAACATTAAAAACTACCCCCTTAAAATTACTACCAGTACTGAGCAATATAACTCATCCTAAGATCCGAAGAGAACAAGCTCTCATCCGGGAATGGACTAAGATCAACGATAACAAGAGTCTTCCGATACCCGCAGATGTAAGATTAAATGTGGTTAGACTACGTCTTAAGTCACGCAAACCACCCTGGAAAACTGCAGAGATTCTATTACTGGAAAATACTGGGGGAAATACAAAATGGCTTGAGGATTGGATGGCGGAGAACCCTGATGGACAAAACATTGTTAGCAATCCAACTTCCAAACAACCAGGCTTTGATCTGCCTAGACAAATTTGGGTGACCCTAAATCACATTAGGACCGGTCATGGAAGATGTAACCACATGCTGTTCAAATGGAAATTACATACTACTCTTTCATGTGACTGTGGAAAAGATACACAAACAATCTCCCATATAGCAACTGAATGCACGATCTGTGCATTAAAAGACACTCTAAATGATATCCATACAACTATCGGGGATGTAGTTGATTGGATACGAAATCTATTAATTTATAGCCTATAGTTTCATTTCAAATATATCCCAGCTATAATAGTTACCATTTGCCATATTAAGCTTATTTTTTATTTTTATTGTATGTTATTCCATATAGTTTTGTTAATTCTTACATGTTTAAATTTATTGCTCTACTCTATCATACGAAATATATATATATATATATATATATAACAATAATCATTATTAGCGTAAAAAGGTATCACTAATATTTCATTACAAAGTATTCCGGCATTGAGAGTCCTCAGTATTTATATTATTTTATCAATTACTAGTATTATTCTGCCCTGTTACAGATAGATTAATAAATAGTAATAATAATAAAAAATAAAATGCTTCAAACCTAGTCAGTGTAAAAAAAAAATTCTCGAGTACTTGTTTTTTTAATTGTATTTTGATTTAAACACAATGGTTTGTTTATTGTTACTGAATTTATAGGCGAAATAACTTACTTTGAAAAATTAGTGCTCTTTTATTATAAAAACCAATACAAATGTTTACAATAAAATATACTTTACTTAGGTAAGAGGTACACATTTCAAAGTTCTAATGAGTGATTCATGAGTCATTACATTAACAGTTTCTAATTTTTTACAAACCATCATTTTTATGATTGTAATAATATAATATCTTGGCGTGGCAAAAAATACTTGAGTGTCTTAATTTGTAAACCTGTATTATAACCGAAAGAATATTATGAATATAAAATGTT
>NW_021759449.1:0-860 GCF_005508785.2 Acyrthosiphon pisum
ATTAATTATTCTATATTAGTACAATAATGATTATCATAGATTGTTTTGAATAGTAATATACTTTTCAATGATGATTACAAATCAGGTGATTATAACTTATTTTATTAAATAATACCTCATAAATGAATATTTTTTTTACAAAGATGTACATATTGATTTTTGTACAATAATAATAATTGATTTTTATTTAAAATGTCAACAATTTTGAATAAATAAAATATGTATAATGTTTATTGGGATTTCACCGGCCGTATACGCTGGCCACATGTTTGATACCACTATTGTAATAAATGATTCGCAGTCTTTTTCGAAACTAGAAAAAATATTAAAAATCAGGAGATTAATGAAACGTCAATTTTTTCAGAAAAATTAACTCTACAAAATGGATAGGCATCTTTGGATATTTTTGGAAATAAAAAAATAAATGTTTACCTTTTTTACCGAAACATTAAAACAAATTAAAACATAAAATAATTGTAGTTCTGTTCCCTGTCAGTCTTATTAAAAAACCAGAATTATGATATCTATGAAATGAAAGAGTACATTAAGACACGGCACACAGTGTTGTTCGTATTGTCATGAGAAGATTTGCCACCAAAGCACAAGCACGAGAAGGAAGGACGCCGACATCATGTCAATGAGGAATATACATTTTATTTTTAAAACCTTGAGTTTATTCTTTACATGTCTTTGATAATGCAAGCAACAAGCGTTCCTTGAACGGTGTTATCGATATAATGAGTTGTTTTTACTTTAAAAAATAAAGACTATATAGGTAATTTAATAAATGTTTTTTTATTATTCAACAATATTACTAAGTACTAATTGTTTACTACAGTAATTCTAATAATTCTATAATG
>NW_021759450.1:0-1345 GCF_005508785.2 Acyrthosiphon pisum
TGAGTGGTATGGTATTGCGGGATCGGAACACATTATAGGCACCAATCAGGTATAATATGTCGCCGTTCATCGCCAATTGCGACCAGCCACTAAATCATGACAACGAATCAGTGGCCCACATAAAAACAAATGGGAGGACGCTATGCACGATGAAATAACGTCATTACACGTAAACAACACTTGGTCACTAGTTAATTTGCCTCATGGCAAGGTTGCATTACGTCATGCATGGGTATTCAAAACCAAATATAAAACTGACGATAATATAGATAAATTTAAGGCCAGATTGGTCATTAAAGGTTGTTCACAGAAGTACGGTATAGATTACCATGAAACATTTTCACCAGTGTTCAGATATGAATTAATAAGGGCGATATTCGCAGTAGCAGCTGTGGAAAAATTAATATTACGACAATTCGACATCAAGACGTTTGAGGTTAAAAAGAGAAATTTATAATATTTTCTAGGTATACAGGTAAAAATAATGGAAAATGGGTCATTATTTGTGCATCATACAAATTATGCAAGTAGCATAATTATTAAATTTAATATGCTGGACGCCAAGGAACTTTCAATTTCGATAGACGAATCACATACATTTGACCAAAAACAAGATACGGAAATATTGAGTGAAGATATTCCTTACAGGCATGCAGTAGGTAGCTTACTGTTCTTATCACAGGTAATAATACCAGATATAGCATATGCAGTAAACTTTGCTAGTCGCTACTTAGCAAAACCAACTAAAGCTTATTGGAACTTGATAATACGGATTATACGATAGGTATGTCAAACGAACATTTAATTATGGCTTATATTTTAATAATAATACACAATTATCATTAGAAATATTTAGTGATGCAGATTATGCAGGTGACGTTCAGATACGACGTTCAACGTCAGGATATCTATTCAGATATGGGTCAAGCATAATTTCATGGACATCACAAAGGCAACATTGCGTGTCATTATCATCGACAGAGGCTGAATATATATATCGGCCAGTGAAGCTGTCAATCATGTGGATTACGCGGTTGATAATAAGCTTGTCAACAACAGGTGATAAACAATCGGTATTATACATTGATAATCAAAGTTCTATACGTTTAGTTAAGAATCTGGAGTTTTATAAGAGGACAAAACACATAGACGTGCGATACCATTTCATACGGGAGAAATATGAAGATGGGCAATTTCAACTACAATACATTGGAACAGAGGACCAGATTGCGGACATCCTAACCAAGCCTTTGGTAAAGGAACGATTCGAGAACTACGGTCAGCCATAAGGAGTGACTACAATTAAAGAAATTATTAATTGAGGGAGGGGTGTTGAAATATACAA
>NW_021759451.1:0-799 GCF_005508785.2 Acyrthosiphon pisum
GCTCAGCTCAGATTCTAAAACATAATATCCATGTAATTTTTATACACAGTAATTTTTTATAATTATTGTACTAGTATTTAATTACTTTGACGTTAAAAAATATGCTTAATTGAATTGATAAAAATTATAAATTAAATTATATATTTTTTTTATCTTTAGATGTACGAAAACACGCCGAGAGTATTATTTACTCGCCACATATACAGTGTTTAAAGTTGCGGGCCAAATTTTTTTGATATACAAACCTACTGAAAATGAAGAAAATATTAGGTAATACAATGACAATATTATTTTATAAAAAAATATAATTTTTAATAACTTAAATTTTATTTATAGGTATATTGTAAGCTATGAAGATTTATACGACAAAATAAAGAGCTTTCATATAAATACTGGGAATGGTGGAAATGTCAAACTTCGAATGACATAACAAAAAGAGTACTACATTCCGAGACCAGCTATCAACATTTTTTTAACAGTATGTCAAACTTGTGGCTGTAAGAAGTCAATGAACCGCAAACTCGTTATTAAACCTATTACATCAAATGATTTTAACGAAAGAGGACAAGTGGACCTAATTGATTTTCAGTCTGGTCCAGATGGAAAGTATAAATGGATACATGGATTATTATACATGGACGTCCAGGGCATCCTCAGAGTCAAGGGAGTATTGAGCGGGCTAATCAAGACGTTGAACATATGTTAAGAGCATGGATGCAAAACAATGTGTCCCAGAGATGGTCAATCGGTCTTCAATTTGTTCAGTGGCAAAAAAATTGTTCATTTCACCGTACTATTG
>NW_021759452.1:0-824 GCF_005508785.2 Acyrthosiphon pisum
TTATGAAAAAAATGAATTATTAAAAATAATAAATTAAAATAAATAAAAAATTATTATTAAAAAAAAAATAAGAATGAATTTTTTGATTTTTCACACTTGAGTGACCCATGTTTCAGTTTGATATAATAATTCATAATTCATATAATATAGAAATATAAATTTAAACAATATATACCGCGGTAACCAAGACAGAAGAACAGTTCAGTAGTAGGTACAGTCAAAGTGTCGTACAGAGCATAGTATAGAGTAAAGAGTTAACGATACCCGCATTAGGTTTAGGTTTTTATTATTATAAATTCAGGTATATTAGTAAGGTAACAATTATAATTTAAAATTTATATGAAAACTTACTCTGAATTCTGAAACACTTATAAACGTACAAATTGCTATTATTTTCAGAAATCTACATCAATAATTGCGAGTTGCGATTTGCGATTCAATAATAATATTGATATTGATTACCTAAGTGGAAATTAAAATTTGGATTTTTGGTATTTCTTTTATGACAATTCTGTTGTACACATAATAATATTCTTATTTCTTATCAATGATAAACTTTTATAGGCCTACGATTTTATAATTATTTAGGTATAGTTACTAATAATTAGTTATTACCTACTTGCACCATAGATAAAATATCTATTGAATTTTGGAACCAAAAAAACCGTAAAAACCTCTACATCAAAATATATGTTTCGGTTCCTAAGAAAATGTATTTAAAGATTCCGGTACGGTTTCAGTCTCTGACTTAAATCAACAATATATTATATAAAATTACTAACAAGAAACTTATGTGCATATTTAACAATATTACAACAGATAGA
>NW_021759453.1:0-956 GCF_005508785.2 Acyrthosiphon pisum
GATATTTTACATGCTTATTAAGTTTGATTTACCATACATGTAGTTCAGCTTTAAGCTTTTAACTGTTAGCTTATCAGTATCGAGGTAAAATTCAATAAGTTCATCAAAGTTTTCTGAATAAGTTCCAGAAAATAAACACTTGAAAGCCTAAAAAACAAATTTATATTTTGAGTACCTATTAAAAGTATATTAAAAGTATCGGCAACTGCGGGGCAGTGTACATATTCGAAATTGGAAGCATTTAACGATAAAATACGAATTGGGAAATTTTATGATGATATAATTCGACAAGTACATTATAAAGATGCATTATTTGTTTTATAGTAAAAAATAAAAATAATACGGTCAATGGGGGGGGGGGGGGGTATTTGAATCCCATGGCCCGCCCGTGAGCACGCCCCTGTAACTAATAACTCTTTATATAATAGTATAGCTAATAAGTAATAACAATATAATAATAAATTTAATATAAAATATCCTCACTGACCACCATTACCGCTCAGAATTGTTTTTCATATACAATGATATTATATCATATTGAATTCAAATTAATTGCCATCCACTATACAGTGACCCATTTGCAACCTACTGTATAGCAGAGCGACATCCATTTACCCACTCTTTTTATTATTTTAAAGTGTAATGTTTTTTGTGATAACTTCAAATTATGTAGAATAAAAATACTTTCAAAAACTAAATAATCAAATCGTTAAATGTCTTAACTTAGTGAAAGGTCTACAACAATGATAATAATCCGGAAGTCCATTATTATCAATTAAATAAACTTATTTTTACATTTTCACATCATATTCAAATATTCAAATATTAAATCATTAGTAACTATTGCGTTATAATATGGATCAGTGAGTTAAAATAATATCATAGTCTATACTCATATTATAAAACTGAAGATTCTAGTTGTTATAAGAGCTAATCTTAGGAAAACAGGAACTACT
>NW_021759454.1:0-1531 GCF_005508785.2 Acyrthosiphon pisum
CACATGTGTTTCAGTAACCATAAGAACTGTAAGAAATAACAAAAATTGTATTGATCAAGATATATGAAATTTTATGTGACTAATGGCCAAGTTTCGTGAAGAAAAAAGAACAAAAGAAAAATATTAATTCTAATTAATTTATATCTTATAAAGTGTTGGTGTAATAATTTATTTATTTTATTATATTTTACATAGTATTAATATTGTAATTGTTTGTTTAAATAGAGTAATATTAAGTTCTAAATTATAATTTGTAGTTGTTAGCAGATTTATATCATCATTAGGATTTGGGTATATTGATATAAACCACCACCAACAGCAAGACATAAAATTAATTTTGTTATGTCAAAGTAAATTTTTTGTAAATAAATTATTAATTACACTAAGAATGTCACAATGTATTTTGTGTTGACCAGTCATAATCATTACGATTTCCAAAAATAAAAATATTGAGTATTTTATAAGTATTTATCTAATGTCCATGTATGTAGGTAGGTAGGTAGTATTTTCAATTTTGAACACAGTTATCATTATATTTACTCATATTCTTAGATTACAAGACACCTACAGATTAGTAAATCCAACTATTAATACACAATAATGAGGATCAATAAATCAAAACACATATTTAAAAAAAAAATTTTTTTTATTTTTACTTTTCATTGTTTATAATATTGTCATTATCTGTGCCTCCTGCTGCTGTTGATGTTGCCGCTGCTGCTGCTGCCGCATCTGCAGCAGCTATTGCTGAAGCTGCTGATGCTGCTGCTTCAGCAGCATCAGCAGCCAGCTTGTCAGCCAGAGCAACTGCTTCTGCAGCTGCTCTGGCTGTTTTGGCCGCGTAGTCCTCCTTGGAGGCTGCTGCTGCTGCTTCTGCTGACTGCTGGTTCAACCAGCAGTCAGCAGCAACATGGCCACGCCTGTAGCACTTTAGGCACTCTAGACATTCAAAGGAATTTAAATTAAAATATATCCATGATAAAATGTTAGTTAATTTAAAAATTTTGGATAAAGGTTAAAGGGAAAACATAATAACACTCAGCACATTTTGAGTCATAAGATGCATTTTGAAGCAAGATGTTAAAGTATACAAATAGCAATCTAACTAGATAATAAAATGACATCACTAACTGTTTAATTTATAATAATAAGTATGAAGTACAAAATCAATACTTTTTTGTGTTAACCATTTAAACCGAAGTAATTAACATTTCGATCAAGTTATATAGTTAGACTAAAAAATTATCGATGCGCAGTTACATAAAACCCCAAACCTGGTTACACTGAATAGTGTAATGATGTAAATTATATAAAAGTTATAAAAAAAATTTATGCTACTGGCAATCTCTACATTGCCTGGTCAATGTGTTGCTGTCCGGGCAAAGAATTTTTTTCACTAACCAACTAATAATATTTTTTTATTTTCATTATAAATTATAATTTTACTATTACCTATTGGGCTAGTTATAATAATTTATAGTATTGTTTTGTTTAATTTTTACCAAATTTGGTAATATTTTTTTAAAAAAAC
>NW_021759455.1:0-787 GCF_005508785.2 Acyrthosiphon pisum
CGGGACTCCCCCCGGAGAAAGCGCGGCCGCGCGCCGCCTATAAATTTTGCGGGGAACGCGAATAAGTGGTCGACGGGGAGGGCGGACGCGTCGAAAAGGGCTAAAACTCAAATCTTTGACAAAAAGTACGAAAAACACGCGCGACGGCGGCGCTCGGTTTGCACGCGCTCTCGGCCGCGGCGGGCCCGCCGGGAAAAATGTGCGGCCGCGCGCGGCCCATAAATCTAGCGGGGAAGGCGAATAAGGTCCGAACGGGGCCCCCCGAGGCCCCCCGGGTGGGTAAAACTCGATTTTCTTCGAAATTTCTTCGGAATTTGAAAAAAATCGCAAAAAGTGATAAGAGAGAGTGATAACGCGGACCGACGGCCGGGAGGCGGCCCGCCGGCGAGACCGAATTTTCTCATTGGTGGGTTCCCTATGTTATCATTTCTGACGGTCGGGTAACCCTCGAAGGGGTAGCGTTTTATAGTATAAGAAGACTAGCTCTAAGTGTAACTCGGGGCCCGTTGGACTCGCTGAAAGTGGGTACCGATTTTGGAGACAATATCGTTGGAATTATAAAATTCATAAAGGTTGTAATACGAAAGTTTAGGATTTCTGATAAGGATTATTGACATGGATTGGAGATAAGACTTGGCGCTTTGGCGGGAATGTTTAAAAGTTTGTGCGTCTAGCAGATATCGTAAATAGATATGATCGGTATATATTTTCTATGGATAAGATCTCCTGCCGTTAGTCCACTGCTTTTGGTTGTTAAAATTCATAAAAAGTGTAAAGTAGATAGGTG
>NW_021759456.1:0-763 GCF_005508785.2 Acyrthosiphon pisum
TCAAAAGCGCCGTGAAAAACAAAAGAAAAATTAAGGAAAAACTGGCATTTTTACGCAAAATCTGTTTTCGAGAAAATTGATTTTGGTTTTTGGTGTAACTTTAAAACGAATGACTGTAGATTCATGAAATTTTCATTGTTTGTTTATATTTCCATTTTCTATACATGATAAAATTTTCAAAATATTTTGATTTGTTTTGAGCTGTTTAAGGACAATTTCAGTTTCCAATTTAATTAGTTTTTTTTTCTATGAATGTCAATAAAACTTTATTTGTTGAGTAAAAATACTTGAAAATTTAATACAAGGCTCCTACTATATTGTTACAATGAGATCTGAAAAATACTAAAAATCCTTAGTCACAGTTTTTTTTTATTAGCATTTAAAGTTCAAAAATTAACAAAATATGTAAAAATGACGAAAATTAGCAAATTATTTTGAGTTAATAATTCGTAAAAATTTTTCTTTTTAGAACTAAGATTTTAAAATGTAATACAAGATTCCTTATAGGTTAATCTACCTTTATCAAAAAAAAAATGTCTATAAGAAACTCAAATTAAATTTTTATGAGCGTTTGAAGTTCATATTTTTACAACATTTGATATTCACTCGATTTCTTACGTAACGATTATCTTATTTTGGTGTAATTAAAAAGCAAGTGACTGTAGAAACTTGAAAACTTCACTGAATGTTTATATTAGCATTTTCTATATACGATAAAATTTTGAAAATAATTTGATTCTTTTTGAGCTGATTACGGACATTG
>NW_021759457.1:0-995 GCF_005508785.2 Acyrthosiphon pisum
GCGAGCGACGCCCGAGGGCGCCGCGACGGTCGGAACTCTGTCGGCATGTATTAGCTCTA
This sequence comes from Acyrthosiphon pisum, assembly GCF_005508785.2. Lineage (NCBI taxonomy): Eukaryota > Metazoa > Arthropoda > Insecta > Hemiptera > Aphididae > Acyrthosiphon > Acyrthosiphon pisum. Next base: position 60 of record NW_021759457.1, read on the forward strand.
GAATTACCACAGTTATCCAAGTAACTTGGGTACGATCTAAGGAACCACAACTGATTTAATGAGCCTTTCGCGGTTTCACCTTAATGCGGCTTGCACTGAGACATGCATGGCTTAATCTTTGAGACAAGCATATGACTACTGGCAGGATCAACCAGGGATCTCGGTTTTACAACAACTGCGGCCCGCGACGGCTCCGCGACGACGCCGCCGCCGACATAGGGCGGCGACGGCGACGGCGCGGACACTCGTCGCGGGACGCGTGCGTCCGAGCGCCGGTCCGCCCGTGCGGGCGAACCGACGCCGAGGAAGGTCGGACGAACGTGACCGGTGTACGGTCACGGCGCCCGACCGACCGCGGTTCGTGTGGGATACGAGCGCGGACGGGCGCCCGTGACCCGCGCGCTTCGGTCGACGCGAGCGCCGAGCGCCGAGCCCGCAGAACGCGGGGCGGCGGTCGGCTGCGGTGACCAAGCGAGCGGGGAGAGCGCGCCCGGCGCGACGTGACCCGTGCGTTGGCGAGAGCGGGATTGGCGCGTACTCCGTCCGTTTCGAGCGGATGGAGAATAACCGCGCCAGCGCCCCTCGCCAGGTTTATAACGGCCCCCAGCCGAGATCGTGGGGGAAGCCGGGACGCGACGCGAAGTCCGTCGTCCCGGGGCTTCGCCCCGGCGACCGCCGGGCACGGCGACGATGGCCGGGCCGCGGCGGGAATGTTCTGGCTTCGAGAGCTCGTAACTTGCGAAACGGTAACGGGAGTCGTCATCGGGTTTCCGAGAAAAACGATTTGCGCGTCGGAGGCCCACCGGGAGGAGGACCTGCGACGCCCGGTTGAGTTTTGCCACTCGGCGTGCGAGATGGGTCGGTCGCCGAAACTTGGAACGGATACCATCCGACGGGCGCACTGGGATGCTGATACCATTCCGGGAGAAGTGGCAC
>NW_021759457.1:3480-4273 GCF_005508785.2 Acyrthosiphon pisum
GGGCTCCGAGACCCGTAACGTGTTCGGCGCCACGCCACCGACGACCGCCCGCGGTATAACCGTCCGCTGCCGAAATCATTTTTTTTTTTCACCTCGAACACCGCCCTTTCGAAACGCCGACCAATTTATCCTAAGTCCATGCACGGCACAGTGGCACCCGAATCCGCTCCGGGGAAGCCGCCGCCGTCCGACCGGCACTCTGCCCGTCGGTCGTCGACGCGCCCGCGTGACTATCGAATACCCGGTACCGGGGCTCCGAGACCCCGTAACGTGTTCGGCGCACGCCACCGACGACCGCCCGCGGTGTACCGTCCGCTGCCGAAATCATTTTTTTTTTCACCTCGAACACCGCCCGTCGAACGCCGACCAATTTATCCTAAGTCCATGCACGGCACAGTGGCACCCGAATCCGCTCCGGGGAAGCCGCCGCCGTCCGACCGGCACTCTGCCCGTCGGTCGTCGACGCGCCCGCGTGACTATCGAATACCCGGTACCGGGGCTCCGAGACCCCGTAACGTGTTCGGCGCACGCCACCGACGACCGCCCGCGGTGTACCGTCCGCTGCCGAAATCATTTTTTTTTTTCACCTCGAACACCGCCCGTCGAACGCCGACCAATTTATCCTAAGTCCATGCACGGCACAGTGGCACCCGAATCCGCTCCGGGGAAGCCGCCGCCGTCCGACCGGCACTCTGCCCGTCGGTCGTCGACGCGCCCGCGTGACTATCGAATACCCGGTACCGGGGCTACCGAGACCCCGTAACGTGTTCGGCGCACGCCACCGACGACCGCC
>NW_021759458.1:0-1080 GCF_005508785.2 Acyrthosiphon pisum
TACAAAAGGTGTTCATGCAAAGGTAAATGTGTATCACCAATCGTTGTAAGTGTAAATCATCTAATATTTTGTGTGATTCAAAATGTCATGGAAATATGCCATGTAATAATAATTAGTAACACATTAATTCTATTCTTAAATACTAATTAAAAAAAATCTCAAAATATAAAATAAAATTTAATATTGTATTATTAGTATAAACTCATTATTGTATCTTTTTTTTTGCATATGGTTAATTGTATCTAAAATATATTTAATATTGCTAATAATTTAAAATGATTTCATATCATGCATGATGCAATTTTATAGTTGTTAAGACATTATCCATAAGTCCTTGGCTAATGTCATATTAACCGGTTAATGTTAACATTAGCCAGCATTTAATAATATTCGTGGCGGGTAATGTTAACATATATATTATGCAAATAGCCACCTGTAGCAACTGGTGAGAGTAGGTTGAGCTCTAACACCGCTCTCTGGCGGTGACGTATGGTTATACCCGGCCTTCTCACGACCGACCACGATCGATCGGTAGAGTGCAATGCTGTTACCATCTCTGCCCAAACGTTCACGTGTCCGTTTACCCATATTATTGTATCTGTATTATTGAAATTCAAAAAATTTCGAACGGTGTATTTTATAAATTATGATCCATCTGTTTGTAAACTATTTTGACGACGGAAAATCACATAATATACAAATGGGTAGACGTATACGTACCTCAAATGTTTAGACTCATTTTAAGCTATTTATTCTATGCAAACTACCTATTATTCACAAATCAGTAATCACAACATATTCAATACGGTACGGTCGGTACGTCTATAATTCGGTATTGACATTGGTTAATAAAGAATCATAGTAAGTTATTAATATCTAGGAATAGGGGCTAAGCCCTCCTAACCCCCGGCCGGCCAAATTGTGCATGTTATCCAATCACGTCCCATTTAAACCTTTTGTTCCTCTCCAATATGTTTTGATTGCGTCCCGAAGCACCCCCTTAACAATATATTTAATGTTTTTTTCACTTAACCAGCGGCGTAGATATGATTTTTTTCTGTGGGGGGGGGGGGGGGGGAG
>NW_021759459.1:0-2148 GCF_005508785.2 Acyrthosiphon pisum
CCAAGTAGTTTTAAATTTCGGAGATTTATTGTATCATATTTTGATATAACTATATCTGTTGTATATTGTATTGAGTACTGATATATACAATTGTACATAAATATGTGTGTGTACATGGAGTATATAATAATACAATATTATAAACAAATTATTGGTTAGGTAGTCATAACTTGAACTTCAAAGGTAATTCTACTTGGAGCCTGGGGTTAGTTACATAAATCGTTCTAAATATAATAAATTTTACTTTTTTCATACAGAAATTGTCAAATCAGGTTAATATGATTTATATGGTTTGTATTCTAAATCCTACCTTTTTTGTCATTCAACAACGCGCAGTCACCTAAATTGTATTTTGTCCACGGTCTGCGTTTGTTGCTATAATTATAATTTGTATAGAAAATCAGGCTATTAATTCAAAAACTGATATTACTTAAAAATACAATATATCTTAGTATACCTAGTTAAAAAATGTTAATTTGTGTAATGTATAAAATATGAATTTTTTTTAATATTCATTATGATAATGTGTATTCTGTATATAAAATGTAATGTTTCATTATTAAAACTACTTAACCCAGTCACAAATTAATTTCTAAATTTAATTATTGTAACTAGTTGATTAAGTGTGTATATATTTTCATATAATATGTATTTTTGATGGCAAAATGACATAATGTCAAAATAGAATTGAAGGGGTCAATGGATAAAGGTGTTAACTAACATTTTTGAAATTGTTCAAGTTAACATACACTTACACGTTTATCCACTACAACTAATGATTAATTCTTCTTATAACACGTAGGTAAGCATAACTATTATTAGTAACTACTAAATAAAACCTTATCAAATATTGATGTAATGTTTATAACATTATAACACCTTTATTCATGCAATAAAATGCATTTTTGAAAAAATGTCAGTTAACACCTTTATCCATTGACCCCTTTAATTATTGAAATTATTTTAAGGTAAAACTGCTACGATGAAATGATGATGACCGGTGAAATATCGATAAATATTTATACTGAAAAACTTTCAATATACTCTTGTGTGTACTCTGTGTATGTTGGGCTGTTAACGTTACTGCCAAGTACTTCAATAGTGTAAAGCGTTGCAATAGGTACTATTCCTTTTACAAAATATCTAGCTATTAGAAGTAAAAATCTAAAATGTCCAAATATTTGGTTTAAAAATATATTTGCTCCAGGGCCGAAATAAGAGTTGATCTATGTCATTTTGTAGCAATGAATTTAATTATAAATAAAAAAAAATATTTATAGCCCCGGGGTAAAAAATTATAATTAATATAATTATACGTTAAAAAAGCAGACTTTAATTACTACAAAAAATCTGTCCGTAGGAAATCCGGAGCTTAAAGATGGAGTCCAGGAAATTTATGTGATAGTACAAAGATTTTTTTGGTATTTAGAATAAAATTTAATTTAAACCAGAAGTTATATTTAACAGGAATATTTATTTTACAAATAATTAAACCAAGATTTCAGAGATGTAGATATGATTTCAAAAAAAAATAATTTCAGATATGTATAATTTAATTGAATAATTATATCACGTTTAAAAGATACAGATGTATACACTTAAACATTTAACTTCTTGTTTTATAAATGTAATATTGAACGTAAATTATATCCAACCATAAAAAATTTAATAAAATATTAACATAAATATGAAAACCTTAGAATAAAATAAAGGTAATCGATTATTGGAGGTATATATTAATTTTAATAAAACAATTAGACAAGGGATCTACAAAGTATTTTTTATTTGATTTCAACAATCTTTATAAATTTAATAAACGTTAGAGATAATATTATTATTAAATATTATATAATAATTGTTGTGAAATTGTATGAGGAGCCACCAAAGACACACTAAACAGAGATTCATAAGGTTAAATGAAATTTTGTTAAAAACGTATAGCAACCTATATTATTATTTTTTTACAAACTGAGAATTCGATTTACAAAATAATATCTATATATATATATGTATATTATGATGTGTATTATATAAAACTCACAATAAAAACAATAGCTGTATTATCGTCAAATGATATGATAATATATGATTTTTTTATTTAATCTTTGTTTTAAATTAGTTACATTTCTGATAGTTTTTAAAATAACG
>NW_021759460.1:0-983 GCF_005508785.2 Acyrthosiphon pisum
AACTTACATACCAGAGTGTAGACGATGTAAGAATCACTGAGAACTTCACATATTCAATTAATGTGAAGCAGAGTTCAATAACCTTACATATAAATGATGATTATATCACAGTCTCACATATAGATTTCTGTAGACTTAAACAACTTCAGCATTGTGTGGACCTTTATATCACAGAAAAACAGAAACGTTTACACAGTTTTCAAGCAACATTCGATGCAGCTTACGAACTGATTAAAAACGATGTCCGAGGTTTGCCCATCAGTTGTCAGAGGAACAAATTCACAAACCAGTATATACCTACAAAACTATGATTTTAATTATTATTCTCATCTACAAAACGATGACACTTCTTTTTTGTATGAAATATTACAATTTCATTTTAACGCAATGTCTGACATGATTTTACAGGACTTAATAGTATGATATAATACAAATTCATTTATATTTATATATTGTTTGTTTATTAAATACAAATTATTTTTATATTTATATATTGTTTATTTATTTAGATAAAAATTATTTTATATTACACTAATTATCATGCGGCTAATTTACTTCTTATAGTCCGACGTTCAGGGTCTTTCAATATTGTGTCGAAGATGACCTGCATGGTCTCATTCAAACTCTTATTCAATGCCTGGTCTTTTGACTTATCAGATGTCGTCACCTTGACAGATGCCTCAGAGTGACGCCACCTACAACATAAATTAATTATTCAATCAGCTGAATAGTGAATAGAACCAGATGATTTTTTTTTTTCATTTAGCAATAGTTTTTTTAATTAAAAAGTAAACCAAAGTCTAGTATTTACCTCTCTTTCGTACTACATTCCCATATAGCAGAGAAACATTCGGTGTATATTTCTTGTATATCTATTATGAAATATGTATATCTGTATAACATCTAAAATAAGACCATGGCAAATTTATCATATACAAGAGATATACATTATATGTCTTATGAACGGTAAATGATAATCCCTT
>NW_021759461.1:0-802 GCF_005508785.2 Acyrthosiphon pisum
TGATGTCAGTAATAGAGAAGTGTTCAAAGTTCATTACCAGACATTACGTATTAATACACGGTCAAAAAGACCACGTTCGTGATCGTAAAAAATCAATTATGGGTTATTTTCAAACTGTGTTCCTAATAATTGCTGCTCGATAAACGAAATTGATAGTTATTATATTTTTATTGCGACTTAAGTCAAATGTTAGTTGACTACGATTTACGCCATACTGTGTGTGACAAAAAGACCGTGTGCGTGTATTCTCGTGAATATTTTAAATGCGTGCGACCTAGGGTTAAACAAATTATTTGCAATTTTTTATTATAAGTTTAAACCAAGAAGTATGTACCTATTTACTATTATTTTTGTTACGATTTTGTTGTGTCGCTTTTAAGAGATAAAATAAAATATAACCGTGTGTTTAATATTTAATCATTACCTACTATATTTATATTTTCCTGTTACCTAATTAGATATTACAGAAAACATTTAGCCTGGTTCAAATTTGGTCTTGTATTACTCTAATGTATTAGTCTTTGATGAAAATCAGGGTGTGTTTTTCCACTTAGGTATTATAAAATACGATTTAAAAACTATCTGCAGTTGACCTGGCTGATAATAATATAATATTATAGACATGTATGATTAAATTATATTAATTATTAATATCTTTTTTAAAGGTTCCTCATTGTTTTTACAGTACCTACATAAGTACGTAAGTTCATATTTTGAACAGCAGAAATAATATAGACATCAAATTTCTCTTGTGCAAAGAAAATAGTACATTAAACATAAATATATTTTGAAAACCCTATGG